>NW_027505725.1:0-155945 GCF_021521415.1 Bidens hawaiensis | reverse complement strand
TTGTGACCCACAGGGAGAGGAGTTGAGGGTACTTTTCTAGTATTAATCTTGAATTGGCTCAAGACATCATTCATGTAGGTCGTCTAGTGAATAAAAATTCCCTTATCAGTCTGGTGAAGCTATAAACCCCAAAAGAAACTTATTTATCCCATCGAGCTCATCTCAAACTTCATCTGGATCGTCTTCTCAAACTCTTTACACAAGTTGTCGTTCGTTGAATCAAATATGATATCATCAATGTATATTTGGGCAAGGAGCAGATCGTCTTTCATAGTCTTGTAGAAGACGGTACTATCCACATTCCCTCATTTGAATCCACAATCCATAATATGGTCAGCCAAAGTGTTGTACCAAGCTCTTGGGGCTTGGTGAAGACCATAAAAAGCCTTATTTACTCGATAGATACGCTCAGGATAATCTGGATCTTCAAACCCATCAGGTAAACCTCCTCATGAATTTCCTCATTTTAATGCACTCTCCACATCTATTTGTCGGCAGAAGATTCTTCATAGTGAGAACCCGATTTAACGTGTAGCAAGAACTGTTCACAGCCTCGTTCTAGAATTGAACAGGAAACTTAAAATCCGCTCGCATGGTTCACGCCGCTTCAATAACAGTCCGATTCTTTTGTTCAACAACCTCATAATACTATGGCACGTAAGGAGCATTATCTACATGGTGTATACCACGTTGAATACAGAAAAACTCCATTCTACTGTTTTTGAATTCAGTGTCGTTATCACTTCGAATACGCCTCACTTTCAACTTGTAAAGTGATTAAATCTTGGTGATCAGATTCTGCACATGAATGGTTGCTTGATCCTTCGTGACCCATCAAATCCTTGAATAGTCATGAGTGACCATTAAACAATACAAATCTCCAGAAATACTGAGTTGATTAACTGGGCCAAATAAATCCTTATGAAGATGTTCCAATGGAATATTGAAAGAGTTTATCTGCTTCAATGGATGCGATTTCTTCTTTTGAATTCCTTTCTTGCATGAGACACAATGATCAGTCATATGAAAATTCTTCAAAGGTACACCGTCCACCAAATCATTTGCCATAAAGTGAGTTATCTTTCTAATGTGGATGTGACCCATCCTTCTGTGCCATCGGATTGTGTCTTTATCTGTTGATTTTGATAGAAAACATGCAGCAGTTGAAGATGTTGCATTGGATTCCTTATCAAGAACATAAATATCATTCTCTCGGGGTGATCGCATGCCAACTATCTCCTCGGGAATCATAAACCCAGGCTTCAGAAATCACACATTATTTATCGGTGACCAAGGTTGTATACTTGTTACAAATATGTGAAGCACTCAACAAATTACGATCAGTCTTGTCACAATAATTCACCTTCTCGAATATGATTCTCCCATTGGACACTTCATCCTCTTTGGTTATAAGTCCACCTTTATTACTCTCAAAAGCAACATAATCTCCTTGAATATCTTTAATGTTGGTAAGAAGATTAAGATTGCCGGTGATATGACGAGAACATCCACTATCTACAATCCACTGGTCACTTGAGATAGTCTTGGATGAACACTACACACTAGTAAATGATTATTTCAAAGAGGTAACCCAAGCCTCAGCCTTGGGTTGAACCTCATGTTCCTTTTGACATAAAACAACTTTAGGTTTCCATGTTAGTAACTCCTCAACATGAACCTTGACATCCGTCACCTTCTTCATAGCATGATGATGTAACTTTTGGAATTGTCTATAGGTCAAAGTTGCCTTTGATAGTTTACTTAATTTTTTTCAGCAGAAGTTACATCAGGTTTTACAAATTTGCAAACAAACTCTACCTGTTTGACATCAACCTCTTTTTTTTCAGTGCTAACCCTAACCACCTTCCTAGGCCTCTTTTTTTCAGTGCTAACCCTAACCACCTTCCTAGGCTTAGCCTTTTCTACAACATTCCTAGTCTCAACAACCTTATCTCGGAAAGGTTGCCTTTTCAAGTTGCTTTTAACCATTAAAGGCTTTTCAATCATTTTGACCAAAGATTCACAAATTCTTGCAATATGACCTCGTTCACCACTTGAAAAAACCAGTTCTTCTATCCCCAAACATTTGTGGTGAATCCTCAGGTTGAAAAGTTACATCCTTCTCAAAATAGAAGATTTAACAGACTTGATTGGCTTTAGAAAATTTGGTTGAGATTCCAATTTGATTTTATTATGAAACTTCTTTGTTTCCCCCACAAACATTTCAATCTCATTTACAAAAGGTTTCCCACAATCAAACACTCTTTCAATAGACTCTGGTTCAACCAAACTCAAAGGGAATACTTCATTAACAATAATTTGATTAACCCGTTTAAGTTTGTAACCCCTTCATCTCCTAACTTTCTCACGACTAATTGGATTCACAAGTTTTCTCAATTCTTCGTCAGAGTTCTTTTTCTTCTCAGATGGCTTTGAAGAAATAGTATTACCAAGCTCAGATTTTACAATCTCCTGCGGTTCACAAAGAATGTGATTTTTAAGTGGAATATTCTTATCGTTGTGAATCATAGTTGGTCCAAACACATCGTCAATAAAAATTCCTTCACCAGTTTGAGTAAACACAAGATTATTTTTGACATGAAATTATGGAGTTCAAGTTTTGTCATTTTTCTCAATCAGTTTCTTTGTATCAACTCTTTGCTCCTTAGTTGATTTTACCTCACTAGCAAATACATGAGGATCTACTATCAATGTATAATCAATATCCACTTCTTTCAGACCCTTAGTATTTGGTAGTTTGGTATGATCATTATTAAATGGAGGAGGAATTACAAAAAATCCCAAACCATTTTTACTTTCCTTTTTAAGACCACTAACTTCAACGAATTGATCAAGTAAAAACAAAAAATCCCAAACCATTTTGTTTTTTTTTGTTATTTCCTCAAACTGAAGTTTCACAACCACTTGCTTATTAGAGATACCAACCTTAAATCATTATTACTATAATATAAAGCAACACATTTTTTCTTATAATCTTAATCACTTTCAACAACGATGAAATAGTTATCTCTAACTATAGCAAGGTCAATGATCAAAGTCTCATTGTGATGACGACTCTTTTCAAGTTTATAGTTAGATCAGCACAATGAGAACACACAAAAGTATGTGAATCATCAGAACAATCACTTTCTGATGAACTTGAACTCATAGAATCAGAAGCAGAGGATGTAGAAGAGTTTGAACTTGTCACACCCTCAAAATCCACTAACGGAATTTTACCGTCAGAGGGTGTGAACTAACAGGATCGGAATCATTAGTTATAATCAAACCATAAATAAAGTTTTCAAACCACGAAAACCTTTAAATGTAAATAAATGCGGAAAAGTAAAACCTTTAACCAAAAGTTGCGTCACGCAGGACGACTTAGAAACCCAATAATAATAGTTTAAAACAAGTTTGCATAAACAGTAGCGTTCAAAGTAAAAGTGTCAACACGGGGTTGGTGAGTTCACAAGTGTATATACAATAAAGCGTTTGCGTTTACGTTTGCGTTTACGTTTGCGTTTAGCGTTTTGCGTTTAGCGTTTTGCATTAGCAGATAGTGTTAAATCAGTTATATATCTATAGGTAGCTAGCCTATAAAGCAAGTATTACTAAGTGTTCGACACCGAAGCTGACTGTTTATCATGTGCCTTGCCACCAGGTCTATCCCGACCATGGTAATGTGTTAGCCAAATTTACACCCACTCGACCTCCAGTCGAGCTTAGCGTTCGGTGGGGTTTGTCAAACCCAGTAGTACTACTCAACAGTGACTCGCTATCATCCAATACTAAACGGTTCGATGTGTGAAGGACTTCAGTTGTTTCGTTTGCCACATAGCCTTTACAAGTGATATATAATCTAATAACAAAATCTAAAAGCGTTTCGGAGTATGTATTCTCCCCCAAGTGAAAAGCGTTTAAAAGAGTTAGAAGGGGAAACGTGAAACTCACTGTTTGCAAAGAATTCCAAAAACGAGTAAACCAAAGGATGCGCATCACAGAAAAATCCTCACTAGCATTCTAAAACAACAAATGAGATTTTCTAAGTGTTGGATCTATTATCGAGTCTCTAGACTTGGCACATAATACCTATGCATAAAATTCGTTTCGTGTTTCGTTTGTGAATTGTGTGTCTCAACAAACACATTCGTGATACGTTACATGTGTGAACAACTACTTACATATCATGTATTAATATTGTACATTACTAGCAATTATTCCCTGCAAGGGCAATTTGGTCAAAACATAACAATTATCTAGTACTTAGCACGTTTCATCTATTTTCACAAAGTTCAGCAGCTAGTTTCATCAATACAGAATTCTACTTGAAAGATTGCTCTATTCAACAGATCATAGCATCTCAATTAATTCACCAAAAATCGTCACAAAAGCATACATGAGTTAGGTTTCCAGAACATATTTTATTGTATTTTTATTCCTCATAGATTTCTCACAATGATCAAAACATTACAGCAACTCACAGCAGTCAAAATCATGCGCAACAGAATGTTATTTGTTATTTCTATTAAATGAAAAATCCAATTAATGCAAGACCAATTGGGTTAGGTTCTTAACTCAACAAGTTAGCTTGCAGAAGTGGAACCAACCCATTCGGTTTTGTAGTCCATGAGATATGATAATTACAAAACAACCTAACAACAGGTCTCACAATTCAGATTTGCACTTCAGTTTTATAAAATAATAAAAGTTAACTTTTAGTCGTCAAAAAATTACAATTTTGGACTTTATAGAAACTAGACTCAACATAGTACCCTGTAGTGTTAACAAACTCGACCAATTTCCACATTAACATTTAGTTACATTTGTCTAAACATAACTTACAATCTGTCCAGTACAAGTTTTGACCTTTAATCACATTTAAATCGTTTGAGCAACCAAAACACCTCCAAATTAGGCGTGGTTGGGTTTTCTGGAAACTAGACTCAGAGTACTACCTCTTAGACACAAAATAGCTCAGTTTGATTTTATATTTAACAAGTTACATGTCGTTCAAGTTTAACAATCTCTGCTGTCAAAACTCAGCAAGCACAAACAATTGTCTAACATGCATCCTAAGCATACGACATATCTCCAACATGCAATTAAACATCATTAATCATAAAAATCAGTACTAACCCTCTATGGTTTACAAAAAATTAATGATTTAACAATATTAACAATATTTCACCGTTCAAAATCACATATGATCATCTAAATCAATAACAAAAGCATAATCAAACATATAATCAACCCTAGTTCATCCTACTCATAATTTTCGTTACCTAGGGTTTTAGATTAACCCATTCAAGATCAAAATTAAACATGTATAATACATAGGATAGTTATTTATACCTTCCTAGCACCTTAATCTTCAACCAAACATGAAAGACTACACATGTTGTGATTGTCAAGGCCCCTCAACTTCTAATTAATACTTTTCTTGCCTAAAGTAACTTGTTTGCATCTTGAGTTAGTGTTCTAAATGATATTTCAAATAACACATAAGCCTAACACATAATTATCACATAATTATTGTTTGGATATTTTTCGTTTATTCACCAATGGTTTGCGTCAACTCGTTTGCGTTTCGGTGCAATCCCGAAAGACTACACATGTTGTGATTGTCAAGCGTCATTTAAAACTCTATTTTAAATGAAATGAGATGTGCGTTATAGATCAATTGATCTTAAGTTTGAGTTGACAGAGTTTGAATTAACGGAGTTAACCTGAAATTGACGAGTGTCACATCATTCCCATGTTAAAGAATTTTCGTCCCGAAAATTTGAGTCAAGTCGCGGTGAGTGTCTGAAAAAGCTAGAAAAATTTTCAGTTTTTCTATCATCCCCTAGTAGAAAGAAATTTCGTCCCGAAATTTAATTCATACATCTGGTGATTTCTGACGGTTTGACGGGTTTCGCGGTTTTCGGTGTTTGGTCAACCCTTCAAAAAGGTGAGGATACTTTTTCATCATTTGATCCTCGCGTTCCCACGTGAACTCCGGTCCACGTCTCGAGTTCCAACGAACCTTAACGATTGGAATCTTGATGTGCTTGAGTGTTTTGGTTTCCCAATCGAAAACTTCGACTGGTTCTTCAATGAAGCGTAGTTGTTCATCAACTTGCAATTCGTCCAAAGGGACTGCTTGGGTTTCATCGGATAGGCATTTCTTCAAGTTGGATACATGGAATACATTGTGTACGCCACTGAGTTCTGTTGGTAAATCCAGTCGGTACGCCACCGGACAAATGCGCTCAGTTATCCGGTAGGGACCAACGTATCGTGGGTTGAGTTTGTTTCGCTTCCCGAAGCGAACCACACCTTTCCAAGGTGAGACTTTGAGTAATACTTGGTCGTTCACTTGAATTTCAAGAGGCTTTCGACGCTTGTCGGCGTAACTCTTTTGGCGATCTCGTGCTACTGCCATACGGTTGCGGATTTGAACAATCTTTTCAGAGGTTTTGAGTACCAAGTGAGAGTAGAATCTTCCAGTGTTCCATAAGCAAATTTGACCCAACTGGCAGGTGGACAGTTACAGATCTCAAAAGCTGATTCAGCCTTCTCAGGCCAACGCAGGAAACCTATGGCTCCCTCAGTGCCCTTAAACGAATTGGGCTTGCAATCCAGGTAGTTCTTGAAATTACACGTTCCAGTTGGACCTCCGGTTTGATTCTGAACATGTGTGGCTATAGCTGCCGCCGTATGGTCATTCAATAAGGTCTGAAGTTATGCTGCGGTTAAGTTGATGTTACCGCGACCGTGTCCAGCGTTTCTTCCAGCCATTTCCTTAAAATCACAGCATAAAATGTTAGACATGAATTCTCGGTTTCATATGCAACACCCCATACATATAATAAAAAGATAGGTAAGAAAGAAAATAAAAGAAGAAAACATCACATCACAACCATATAATAATACCAATAATAATTCATGATTAAAACCATTGTATTCGCTACAAAGTATTTAAAACCAATCCTTAAAATCATAGAAAATAATAGTTCGGATGAAGACAACACCTCCATCTAGGTGTTATCATCCTTAGATGTCATCGTCTGAGGACACCACTGAGTGTGCCTCTGGCTCAGCCGGTTCTTCCTCCGGTTCCTCCTCGGGATCTTCCTTGGGTTCCTCCTCAGGTTCTTCCTCGGGTTCTTCCCCGGGTTCTGCTGCATCCTGAGCAATATGCATCTGTAGGAGATCGCAACGCTTTAGACCTATCTCTGTCCGGGTTCTTGCCACATGGAGTTGTTCTTGCAGATCGATTATCTCTGCTTGCATTTTTCTCATAATCTTCATTTGCTGATCATTAGCATCTTGCATTCCCTTCATAGCCGTTTTCAGGCGGGGAATTTCCTCCCTAGCCTCGGTTCCATCTCTTATTAATCCGGGAATGTCCGCTCTCGCCGAGTGCATAAAGTCACGCTCTAAACAAGAGACAACAGCTGCGAGAACCCGCTCTATGGGTTCGGTTATGGGTGGTAGAGTGTTGGGGTAAGCAGGACGACTCGGGTGGGGTAGCGGGGGAACTTGTTCGCGATAAACCAAATGTCTGATCAGACTCGGGTACCAATCCCAGCTAATGTCTTCGTCGTACATGCCTCCAGACAGGCGATACCTCTTCGGTGCAGGAGCTTCTAGTTTCGGGACTACTCGGGGTGGTGATGAGGTAGGTAGTTGCGGTTCCTTTCCATGAGCATGAGTCATCTGATCGGATGATGATGATGGTAGCGTCGACATCCCTACAGGTAAGTCGTGTATGCGCGCGTATGGGTGAGTGAGGTAAAGAGATAAGATAACAAGAGACTAAGCAAAATATATATGCAGTGCGTATAATTATAACTAATGGGTCGTTGCGGTTATAGTCTAGTATGCATGCAATTTCTATTTCGCTATAACCAATGGCTCTGATACCAATCTGTCACACCCTCAAAATCCACTAACGGAGTTTTACTGTCAGAGGGTGTGAACTAACAGGATCGGAATCATTAGTTATAATCAAACCATAAATAAAGTTTTCAAACCACGAAAACCTTTAAGTGTAAAAAAATGAGGAAGCGTAAAACCTTTAACCAAAAGTTGCGTCACGCAGGACGACTTAAAAACCCAATAATAATAGTTTAAAACAAGTTTGCATAAACAATAGCATTCAAAGTAATGCATGAACCTATACCGCGCGCCCGCCTTGGCTACCTGAGAATGACATACTAAAAGTGTCAACACGAGGTTGGTGAGTTCACAAGTGTATATACAATAAAGCGTTTGCGTTTACGTTTTGCGTTTAGCGTTTTGCGTTACCAGATAGTGTTAAATCAATTATATATCTATAGGTAGCTAGCCTATAAAGAAAGTATTACTAAGTGTTCGACACCGAAGCTGACTGTTTATCATGTGCCTTGCCACCAGGTATATCCCGACCATGGTAATGTGTTAGCCAAAATTACACCCACTCGACCTCCAGTCGAGCTTAGCGTGGGTGGGGTTTGTCAAACCCAGTAGTACTACTCAACGGTGACTCGCTATTATCCAATACTAAACGGTTCGATGTGTGAAGGACTTCAGTTGTTTCGTTTGCCACTTAGCCTTTACAAGTGATATATAATCTAATAACAAAATCTAAAAGCGTTTCGGAGTATGTATTCTCCCCCAAGTGAAAAGCGTTTAAAAGAGTTAAAAGGGGAAACGTGAAACTCACTGTTTGCGAAGAATTCCAAAAACGAGTAAACCAAAGGATACGCGTCACAGAAAAATCCTCACTAGCGTTCTAAAACAACAAATGAGATTTTCTAAGTGTTGGAACTATTATCGAGTCTCTAGACTTGGCACATAATACCTATGCATAAAATTCGTTTTGTGTTTCGTTTGTGAATTGTGTGTGTCTCAACAAACACATTCGTGATACGTTACATGTGTGAACAACTACTTACATATCATGTATTAATATTGTACATTACTAGCAATTATTCCCCGCAAGGGCAATTTGGTCAAAACATAACAATTATCTAGTACTTACCACGTTTCATGTATTTTCACAAAGTTCAGTAGCTAGTTTCATCAAGACAGAATTCTACTTGAAAGATTACTCTATTAAAAAGATCATAGCATCTCAATTAATTTACCAAATATCGTCACAAAAGCATACATGAGTTAGGTTTCCAGAACATATTTTATTGTATTTTTATTCCTCATAGATTTCTCACAATGATCAAAACATTACAGCAACTCACAGCAGTCAAAATCATGCGCAACAGAATGTTATTTGTTATTCCCGTTAAATGAAAAATCCAACTAATGCAAGACCAATTGGGTTAGGTTCTTAACTCAACAAGTTAGCTTCCAGAAGTGGAACAACCTAATAGTAGGTCTCACAATTCAAATTTGCACTTCAGTTTTGTAAAATAATAAAAGTTTAATTTTACTCGTCCAAAAATTACAATTTTGGACTTTATAGAAACTAGACTCAACATAGTACCCTGTAGTGTTAACAACCTCGACCAATTTCCACATTAACATTTAGTTACAGTTGTCTAAACATAACTTACAATCTGTCCGGTACCAGTTTTGACCTTTAATCACATTTAAATCGTTTGAGCAACCAAAACACCTCCAAATTAGGCGTGGTTGGGTTTTCTGGAAACTAGACTCAGAGTACTACCTCTTAGACACATAAATAGCTCAGTTTGATTTTATATTTAACAAGTTACATGTCGTTCAAGTTTAACAATCTCTGCTGTCAAAACTCAGCAAGCACAAACAATTGTCTAACATGCATCCTAAGCATACGACATATCTCCAACATGCAATTAAACATCATTAATCATAAAAATCAGTACTAACCCTCTATGGTTTACAAAAAATTAATGATTTAACAATATTTCACCGTTCAAAATCACATATGATCATCTAAATCAATAACAAAAGCATAATCAAACATATAATCAACCCTAGTTCATCCTACTCATAATTTTCGTGACCTAGGGTTTTAGATTAACCCATTCAAGATCAAAATTAAACATGTATAATACATAGGATAGTTATTTATACCTTCCTAGCACCTTAATCTTCAACCAAACATGAAAAATCTTGTGTGTATGTGTGTGTTTGTTTTCGGCAGCCAAGAGAGGGAGAAGGGAGGGTGGCCGATCGGGATTAGAGAGAGGAAGAGAGAGTTAGGGTTTTGGTTATTATTAAATAATAACATGTTACATCAAGGCCCCTCAACTTCTAATTAATACTTTTCTTGCCTAAAGTAACTTGTTTGCATCTTGAGTTAGTGTTCTAAATGATATTATCAAATAACACATAAGCCTAACACATAATTATCACATAATTATTGTTTGGATGTTTTTCGTTTATTCACCAACGGTTTGCGTCAACTCGTTTACGTTTCGGTGCAATCCCGAAAGACTACACATGTAATATTGTCAAGCGTCATTTAAAACTCAATTTTAAATGAAATGAGATGTGCATTATAGATCAAGTGATCTTAAGTTTGAATTGACGGAGTTTGAATTAACGGAGTTAACCTGAAATTGACGAGTGTCACAGAACTAACCTCTTCAATTTTAGCAATACAAGCAAATATTTCTTTCTGATCATCACTAGACATATTAGAATCAGATTCTTAATCCTCACAGTCTATAGTATCATTCTTGATCTCATCACACTCACTCTCCTCAGATTTCACAATGACAATCATATTTGGCTGTTGTGGTTCACTTGAAGCTTCTCCCAACAACCTTCTTGACCAATATATCCCCTCTTGAAAAAGCATGACCTTTGATTCACCTTGCTTTGGTTGCTTCAAAGCTATCTTTGACTTCTCCTTTGACTCATGGGAAGCCCAACTCACCAAAGAAAATTCGATTATTCATTTACTTAATTTCATTTAAAACAAAATTTATGATTTGACGTGTTTGCTTCAAAAAAATTTTGATTCTCGTGATCCAACACAAATCCTCCATTTATAAAGACAAAGTTATCACAAGTTACATAAACGGTTAACATTTTATTTTTAAATTGTTTTCTCATAATCATTTTATCATATTTTCAAAGTATCAAACACATTTCAAATTTTCACCCTCAAATTTTATTTATAAGATTTTAGTACATCATGTTTTGGTTAATCTTGTGATACTACTTATTTTCCTCAACTTACCATTCATCTTATATATCTTTATTTTTGGTCCTCGTAGAATGTCTTCCCTAAGAAACCATCGCCGACCCCAACATCAATTATCTGGTTCTCATGACCGCCGTATGGCTGCTTGTATAGCCAAGGAGATAGTTGTTGAGATCCCTAGAATAGTAAACCTAATTTAAAACATCAATGCAACTGGTCCAACTTTTCCACTAACCTCTCTGCTGGTAACTAAAAACCATTTACCTCCACTCACACTCACAACAAGAAACGAAAGAACCTTGCTGCAACCAAACCTACCCAACCACAAGCCTCTTCAACTTTTCCGAAAAAAAAACCTTATAAGGGACCGCATCCCATATGCAATACTAGCAACCGTAACCACCCGTCCAACTCCATATGTCGTTTTTGCATCAATTGTAACCGTTATGGTCATTTTGCTAATACTTGCCGTCAAAGCCCAATTGCACCATCTACCCCACAATGATTTGTGACGCCCGTTTCTTGAACATGTATCATTTTGTCTGTTCAACCCGGTGTTGCAACTATGCATGTCTGCTACCATTGTGGAAATCTGAACCATCTTCACAACATGTGTCCTCTCCTTGCTTATCGTCATCAAATTTAAACCATGTCGAATCCAAACTCCTCGTTTACCCAAGATATTATGGATCAAATCATTCAAGATGCTCAAGTTCCATGTTTTCAAGCCATGCGCAATTAAGGATTCAAGCTACTAGAAAACTTTCGTCGCGTGTCGTATTATATATTATTTGATTTGATTTTTGATTGTATCAACTCTTTAAATATTCAGATTGATGTTTTACGAATCATTAGCATACTAGTTATTTATTGCATTTCTATTTTTATTTTTTATGTCTCTCTGGTAAAGTTTATCTTATCTACTATACTAGATGTCTATTCTCCTATTCTTATCCGCCCTAATAAATTTGTTTTGTAATCTTATTCAAAAAAATTTAATTCAAAGAATTTTAATTATCAAATTTTAGAAAATAAATAAATAAACCTTTTATGTTTATCAAAGTGTTGTTTTACACAATTTACCATTTTAAATTACCAAGCTATAAATTTTAGTTTATTTAAAAGATGTCTCACTTATAAATCTTTCACCTAAAATATTTTATTTTACCATTGAAATTATATTTTCAAATGTTTTTGTAAACCCACATGATGGGCCGAAGCATGTGGACCATTCGACGAAAAATGTAATTATAGTCCGGAACATAATTATCAAAGCTCTCGCATGGAAATAATGTTATTTGCAATTGTGTGACATAATCTGGAACCGAAAGTAGTTTTGGGTAACGGTACAAATATTAAGATGATAAAGAAATGGTGGATACACTGCTGGTACATCTTATATATAAGTGTCCTCATCGGATTTTCATTTGGAGCGTTGCTTCGACTACTCAAAGTTCTATGTTATGGTAAATTTTTTATAAATTGTTTTCCTTAAATTTTAATTATTTTAACATTGTTTTGTTTAAGTTTTCTCTAATTTCAGGATGAAATTGGCAAAAGTTTTTCGTATTTGAATTCGTATTCGTTTACCCGACTCGGGAATATATTTCAAATCTTTTGTACTAATAAAAACTTGTATTTATTAGTATTTAACTTGGTTTAACTAATTTTATATTTTAATAACTTTTAAACCTGTCAAACAATGTTTAGAAACCTTTAACATCGCTTAAAACGGCTAAAAATCTGTTTTTGGAAGTATAGGGACTAATTTTGCGAAATATTCCTAAACGACCTAATTAATGAAACTTAAACCCCAAGATAATTCATATGATATTATAACATGTCCGTATTCATTCCTTATTTTATAAAAACAAATTTTATGTTTTAAATAAATTGATTTCGTCATTAAACGAATATTCTATTGCCTAAACGAGTTAATTGCGTAATAAACAAATTTAAGTCTTTAATATTTAAACCAACTTTTCACTAAATTCTAAAAACTACTGATTTCTAGCCATCCTCCCCATATCCCATGAAATTTCGATTCCCTATCATCAAATTCTTCAAGATTTAATCGATTTCATTCAAGACTAGTTGACTTTGGTGTTCAAGACCTCGTTGACCACGAATTTCGCTTAGTTTCAATCCTCGTTTGCGTAAGTTGTATTATTCAATATTGTAGGATTTTATCTCCTTTACAAAAGCCCTCAAATTAATATATGGCAAAATAGTCAAAATATTTTACTAATCGATTTTTATATCTCCTTTTCAAAACTAGCTTTCGGGCAAGAAGATTTTTATGTTTATTTTGATATTTGAGTGTACTGACCGACACCCGGCTCTCGAATCGCAGTTCGGCACCTGGTCAGTACCAGCTCGCTTATTTATTAAAAATATTATTACCCGAGTTCTATACATCCGTTTGGATTGATTCTAGCGGCTATGTTCTCGGTTTTAACTCTATTTTCATTTGTATAAGTCTCAGGTTTGTTTGGATCCGAATACTTATCCCGATAACCTTGCCCGTTTGTTTTATCTCTCAGTTTACTCATTTAATCATCAAGGTGAGTAATCATTCCCCCTACTTGACTATTTTCAAATACTTTTGGGGTATTTATGCATATGTATTCTTATTTTTCATACTACATATTAGCCATAGTAGCATATCATGATTACTGTGTTGTTGATCAATTAAATGTTTATTTGCTAATTGCTTATTTACTTATTTGGATGATTCTAGAAATTCAGTGAGGTCCATCATTGATTCTAGAAAGTCATCATAGTATCCATAGCCTGTTTGTGAGGCATAGTCAACTGACACCCATTATTTGCTTTCTTTTAATTATTTATACTCGTGATATTGATTTGTAGTTTTTATCACATATTATATTTACTGTCTAAATATGGTGATTTTCTCAGTCAACCTCATGTTGACAATATATATATATATATATATATATATATATATATATATATATATATATATATATATATATATATATATATATATATATATATTTACGCATATTACAGGTTATTCTTTGGTTTGAGGTGAAGACTGAAGATCACATGGATTGGCTTTAGGTTATATATAAAAAGACAACTAGTTTGATTTATTTGTTTTTGGATTTATTTGTAACAAGTTGAGAAGCTGTGTTTTGATTGAATATAAATAAATAAATTAGATATTGTCATATTTAAATTGTATAATAGTACCTTGTGAGTTGTGATCAATTAGTTCGTGAACCGGCATTTTCGCCTTAGATTGGGGTGTGACATTATCACAGCAAAAAACGTACACATATTTATAAACATCAGCATAAATAAAATTCATATATGTTTGCACACACACACACGTATATATATATATATATATATATATATATATATATATATATATATATATATATATATATATATATATATATAATTAGCTTTATATTTTATACACATATGTTGCCATTTTTACCTATTAGAATGTCTTGCAACTTCTTCCTGAATTCCATCGTACAAGCAAGTCCGTTATTACGTTCTGGACCATAACAATCCACTTTCCCATTCGAGTTCATCCCAAAAGTGATCAGTGTGTGTTATTATATATTACTTATTCCCATAGATAATCAAGCCTACGGTTATATTATGTATCCATAGGACGTCCTAATTCTTTATAACTAATGGCTCTTATACGAACTTCTGTCACACCCCGACTAGAAAAATGCGGAAGCGTAAAACGAGAATGCAATAGACACATCTGTTATCAACCACATTGTTTATAAAGAAAGTTAACAAACTAATTTAAATCATGTTACATTTTTTAACTATGGTTACAAACTAAGAGTTTCACAATATAACCAGTTCTTTTAGCAACTTTATTCTTTAACAATATACTTGCATCTATCTACAACAGTGTTATTCATCACTCAAACACGTAGCATATAAGCATGCCATTCCAAATTTGGTATACCTGAAAAACATGTTAAAAAGGGTCAACTACGAATAGTTGGTGATTTTTACAAGTTTTTACAAAATCAATATACATATTCATAATATTCATCGTGTGTATGCATATGATGTAATTATACTAAGACATAAGTGAACCCTTGACGTGCTTTTACCAGGTGGCATGCACTGCCCAAGAACTCCTCGTGGCCTCAACTGCCACATGCCCCAAGGTACTATGTCTAACACCACATAGCATGTATGTATGGTTATATGGTAATGTGCAATTGTAAAATGTCCCGGCATACCCCACCGACCATGTTAATTGGGTTTTTCAAACCAATAGTCCTATCCACATGCCATCGATTCTAAATTTGTCACTTTTGTTTGTGGGTACTAGACAATTCACATCATAACACGTTTCCAAATATATAGACATATATAAACATGTTTTTCACCCCAAATTTTGGTGAAACAGTTTAATAAGTAGGGTCATGAAACTCAAATAATCGTATTATAGTATCAGTAATCCATTGGTATAAGTAGTATGTCTCGATTATTGCTTGATCCTTATAATCGGTATTGTACTAATACTAGTAATCTTTAAACTGAATCGGGTTGTATGTCTAGTCTGGGTATGGTTGTTATGCCCAGAACATGTCAGTAGTCTTAGATTGTGACATTGTACAGTATCTAATCTTCAAAATCGGTTTTGGCTCAGTTTCACCGTTTTACATGGCTGGCTAAGTTGTTTGTTTACGCATTTCAAAGATAGGTAATATCACACAAACTTGAGTAAACGTACTATTTGATAAAATGACTCGATTTATAAAAGAAAATTAAGGTTTAGATGTCCAGATTTGCTACAGTATTCTTTTTTATTCTTACATGGATTTGATTGTACAAAACGCGTACAATTCACCCTAATTTCCCCGAAATATCTTAAAAAGTTCGGTTTTACTAAATTTATTCAAAACTATAATCATTGACCACTTTTTATGTTTTGATTTTCTAGCCAGTTCGTTAATCATAACGTTTTCAGTTTTATCAAAACTTATATTTGTTAAATCTTTAAATTATTAAAAGTTTTTAATATACTATATTTTAATTATGAGAATTTTTACACATACAAATTAAAATGTTTAGATTTTTCATAATAAATCGCCAATAAATAGTAATAAAATCGACAAATATTCTATGTTTATCAAACAATTACCAATTTGAACAGGAACTCATTCATATGATCCCTAGTGTCCCTACAAATTTTCATTGGCTAACAACAAGCACGATACAATATAATCTGAAACAGCCCCTAAACGAGTGTTTCAGGTGATACCTTTGTGTTTTTCAATCGGATAAGCCCGTTTTTGAAGTTTCTGAGTTCTTGGTTGGATATATAGTGTATCTACCGATCAAGTAATACAAAACCAAACATAGAACATCAATAATTAGTCTTGTAATATAGGGTTTCGATTAGGGTTATAAATCAAGTTTTTAAACTGTGAAAACGCGATGTAAACCTCCTAATCCATGTGTTTGGCCAAAAAAGTATTTGATTCTGATTTGTAATCATTTTAAGATCAAAATATGTTTTTGGACAATTTTGAAGGTTTTTACATGGTTAAACATGGATTTTACTAATCAAACCTTAATCTTTAGGTTTAAAATGATTAAACAAGCTCAAAAACTCATCAAAATCAATTAATACCTTAGGTTTTCCTATGAAAGGGATGAAGCATCAGCTGGTCCAGAAAAGTTTGAGTGATATTTGGTGAAATAACTTGTTTAAGATAACTTATAAGTGAAGATATGTTAAGGGAGTGGATCCCACTAGTGAAGATATGTTAAGGGGGGTGGATCCCTTGTTTGCATGCCACACGTGAAATCCCGAGTCCAATTTAGTTCAGGTTCGTTTTTTTTTGAGAAAAATAGTTCAGGTTTGATAAACAGCGCAAAAACAAATGTTTTCGGCTAATTTTTTGTAAATTAAGAAAAACGTATTAAGTCATTGTAAAAATACAAAATATTTTCACAAATGGCTTAAAACATCTCAAGTAAGTGTTTTATAAGTCTTTTTCTCCTTAACGAATGATACAATGATTTTTTTTGTACTAACGTTTTTGTTTAAACGAAATTCTTTTCGTTTAAGCGGTTTTGCGCATACTAGGGCTATAATATAAATATTTTTGTTGTGATAATACATATATCACTTGTATATGGCCCCGCGATATATCTGAGTCATAATCAGTATCGTTCTCTTAATCGCTTACTCGTTACGAAATAACTGGTTAATTGTTTACTCGGTACGTAATAATTAAGGTATACCTCATTTTGTCACAAATGTCACACTAACACATTCAGTAAATGAAACGCAAATTATATAATCAAGATCCCAAATCAATCCTAAAGCATAGGAAACCTAGAATCCAAATTGAGGATCAATTTCCCTCTATCACATGAAATTGATATACGGCTTATGTTACCCTATCAAAACCGATCCATAACCATCTTTAATTTACTTAAGGAGAAGACAAATTGATAGTGAACAATAATCTAGGGTTTACGGCCAAGAATGTGATATAAAATGATCTGGAACGGCTTTGTTTAATGAAATTGGCAAAGGGCCTATGTTCGGAATGTTGAGGTGAGTATGACAGGCGAGTTAATTGGATTTTGGTTGAGAATTTATTAGGTAATAGGGTCGGTCAGCCATGGTCTTGTTATTAATGATTTTTTTGATCAACTAGTCGTCAATTAGCTAATACTTAGCACCATAGCTATCACTTAGCACTACAGATTGCCATATTTGTTAGTGCATGGTTTTGGCGTCTCGAGTCTTTATATTTATCGTCTTTGTATTTATTATTATAATGAAAAAGATATTTATGTTTAATAGTTTGTTCGTTAATGTAAGGCTAGTTCGTTAAGGATGTTTAACGAGCTAGCCAGTTTGTTTATTGTAACTCCCATTCATTAAGGATGTTTAACGAATGGGCTTGTAGATCGTTATTTATGTTCCCATTCGTCATGGAATGTTAATGAATGGGGCAAAGGAATCAGTTGATTCGTTATGTTTTCTTATCGAGTCTGTAATGCTAACGAACTGGATCCTAAGTCTTTACGGGATGTGTAACGAATTAGATCCATCTTCCATATATAGGGGTGTTCATTCCCCTGATAACGTAAGTTTTTGATTTAAAGTATCGAACTCTGTCCAATTCATCTCTCGATCATAGCTTCATATATTTTCTATTATTAATATATACATAATACACCAAATACATATTATATATACTAATTAAGAGTAATTACTATGAACTAGATCCTATTACGATATTAGATCTAAGTTTCATTCGTTCTAGATCTGATTGATCCGTGGTATTAACAAGTGGTATTAGAGCTTTCGGTTGTTCGAATTGCTCTTGATTTAATTGACTGGATTGATAATTAAAGTATATTCCAATTGATTTAGGTTCTATTATGTTTATGTTGAATTATGTTGAATTAACAGATGAATTATTTGATTATGGTTTAAATTTGAGTTAATTCATGTTCAGTAAGGTATCAGAATTGTTTATGTGATTGGAATTGATAATTGGAATTGTCACACCCGACCAAAGGCGGCGGAACATGCCGGGGTGCAACGATTTCCCATAAGCGCATGACACTATTTAAGGCGACAATATTTAACAAACTCATTTCATTTCACAAAATCGAAAATGTCATATAACCAAATATTCATAAGTTAAATATAAAAAAATATAATAAAATTTAGCAAATCAAATATTGTTCATTTTTGCTAATAACTTAGAGGTCTTGACGTTCGTTTTCACCACAAGCATCGAATCATCCAAGATGTAAACCTGTAACATTTCATAAAATAAAGTTTGTCAACACAAAGCTTGGTGAGAAATTCATAAGTTTGAACATATAGATATATAGTAAGAAAAGCCACAAAACTAGTATACAAAACCATAAATAATAGCTATAAACTTGGATAAAATAGTTATCGCTAACAAGTTAGCGACACCCAACTATAAGGGGTTGCCAAATAGTTTAGGATTTTATAGTTATCGTTAATTGCATTACGTTAACGACACCTTGCCATGATGGGTTGCCAAATGGTCTAGGATTTAAGTTCCACCATCCAAAAGCGATAAACACATAGGCAAATAAGCATAGAACACCAAATCGAGCAATTATTCAAGTAAAGTATACAACAAAGTTTGTGGTTTAAGACCCAAGTATGAAACATTTAGTTTAGATAAGATGAAATGTCACCCCCAAAACAAAAGATAGAAAACGGGTATGAAGTTACTCACATTCAAGTAATAAACTTGAAAGATTGATTATATGGAGATTTGCCGGAATGACGAGTTTAACGTATGAAGCCTAAATAAAAGAAAGTCTTGGATTTAGAAAGGTTATCTTGAAAATCTTTAAATAAAATAATTGTTGCAAAAAGTAATCAATTAAAGTTCGAGGTTTAAAATATAACTATTTAAGAATTTATAATAATAATCCTTTTAAAAATGTAAGTTTGCTCAAAACCGGGTTAAAGTATCTAACCTTAATATTTACTTAACCAATGTTAAGTAATAAGGTGGGGAAAATGCTAAAATGCAAGTTCCATTAGGCTAAAGATACTAAAACGGGTCTTTAATGAGTGTTCGGGTTATTGGTTCGGGTCTTGACGAATGGTCAAACCCAAAGTCAACTTTCCAAAATATTAATTGTTATGAGATAACTCACGAAAACTTTTTAAGGCTTAACCAAGTATATAGATCTATTGTTTAGAACTAACAACGTACGTTAAGCGAGTGTTCGGTTTTTTCAGTCCAAACTTTGTTATGAGTTCAAGTTGGATCCAACATTTCCAAGTACTTAAGAAAATAATAAAAATCAGTTTGTAAACTATTTTTAAAGAAATATACAAGTCTTGATAGCTAAAAACACACTTGTGTGTCTTAAGCGAGTAAAAATCGGATCGGTTCGGTTTCCATCTCACAACAAGTTCATAGATGGATTCCACATACCCATATATCATAGATCTTGTATAACAATGTACAAATGAAAATATTTAAGTTCTACAACTAAAAGGTCAACAACAAGCCTTTTTAACAAAAGTTCGGTTTGGTTCGGTTTTCATCTCACAATGAGTTCATCGATGGTCTCCACATACCCAAGACTTGTAAATGTGACTAACAAACTAAAATGAGCAGAAGTTAGGCATAAATAATATGTATAAATAAGTTATGTGTGTGTATATATATATATCAAGAACTCGAAGTCCCCCATGAAGCCTTGCCTTATGATGTTCGAAACTTAACCAACTGGACTCGGTGAAGTAACTAACAGAGGTAACAAGGGGTGTGTATTATATATATGTTGTACCACCATATTCAAGAGTTAGTAATGTTTGATGAACAAGTCAGATTTAAAGATAAAACTCAGTTTGACTTTTAGAAGTCAAACATTCAAGAACACAATGAAAATGACCTTAAGTTCTTTGAATTTGAGAGAGAAATTTGGAGTGGTAGCAGAGATTAATGGATGGAAAGGGTGGTGTATATATAGGGTAAGTTGAAATGGTCAAGCATAAAGTGTCTTGCATGAAAATGGGGTGTTTTGGTCACATGTTTACATAAAAATAACCTACAAAACGAGTTGCAGATCTGCAGTCTGGTCGCGGTACGCTCCCAAGTATATGATGTCTGGTCGCGGTACGCTATGGGTGTAAATCTAATATTTTTCAGTTTTTAAAAATGGCAGTTTTGGTCCCTGAAGTTGGCTTTAAGTGTTTTTTAAGCGTTTTAAAGACCGAAATGAATGTTTTCAAGACTCAACAAGTGTAAAACAATATTGTAACATAAAATCCATCATTTTTATTATATCCAAGGTTTTGGTTTACAAAACGGGTCGGTTTACATCAATAAAGTTTACAAAATGAATACGAATCGAGACCCAAAATTGACGAATGTCACAGTATCTACTACTTCAGGAAATTTCGTCCCTAAATTAAGATGAAGATGATGATGCAAAAAAAATGTGGATACTTCTCTTTCATTGCGTCTTCTCATTCCCAAGTAAACTTCGCGCCACGACGTGATTCCCATAGAACTTTTACTAACAGAATTCGACTACGCTTGGTCTTCTTCTCGTTGCGATCCATGATCTCAACGGGTCGTTCAACCATAAGTATAGACTCATCGACATGTACATCGTAGAGAGGTATATGGAGATTACCCTCGGCTAGGCACTTTTTGAGATTCGAAACATGAAATGTCGGATGAACACCGGCAAGTTCTTGCTGTAGCTCGAGTCGATAAGCCACCTTCCCAACACTTTCAAGAATTTTAAAAAGACCAACGAAACGAGGAGCTATTTTACCCTTCTTTCCAAAACGGACTACCCCTTTCCAAGGAGATACTTTTAGAAGGACAAGATCGTCAACATTAAATTCGATCGGTTTTCTTCATTTGTCGGCGTAACTCTTTTGACGATTTCTATCGGCTAGGATATTCTTACGGATTTGATTAATGACATTGGTGGCTTCTTGGACCATTTCGAGTCCCGTGATTTGAGCTTCACCAATTTCGTTCCAGCAAATTGGGGAACGACATTAACGACCGTAAAGAACTTGAAAAGGAGCCACATCAATGCTAGAGTGGTAGCTATTGTTGTGGGAGAACTCGATGAATGGAAGATGAGAATCCCAATTCCCACCGAAATCAAGAACACATGCTCGTAGCATATCCTCGAGTGTTTGGATTGTACGTTCGGATTGACCGTCCGTTTGAGGATGATAAGCGGTGCTAAGATCGAGACGTATTCCCAAAGCTTCTTGAAGTGAATGCCAAAAATGAGAGGTAAAACGGGCATCGCGATCAGTGATGATAGATAATGGCAAACCGTGTTGGCACACGATTTCCCGAACATACATTTGAGCAAGATGCTCGACAGAATACTTTTCGCGGATCGGAATAAAATAAGCAGATTTGGTTAAACGATCGATGATCACCCAAATTCTATCGTTGCCTTTTTGAGTGTTGGGTAATTTGGTGATAAAGTCCATAGCAATGTCTTCCCATTTCCAAATGGGAATCGGTGGTTGCTCGAGTATACCAAAAGGTCTTTGATGTTCGGCTTTGACTTTCGAGCAAGTAAGACATTTAGATACAAACAACGCTACGTCCTTTTTCATACTCGGCCACCAAAAGGTAGCACGAAGATCGAAATACATCTTATCCGCACCGGGATGAACGGAATAATGCTAATTATGAGCTTCGTCGAGAATACAATTACGGAGGTCATCTTGATCGGGAACCCACAAACGATTGAGAAAGTACAAAATACCATCGGGTTTGGTTTCGAGTTGAAGTTCGGCTCCACATGACATTTCGTCGTACATGTTACCTTCTTTAACGGAGGTACGTTGAGCTTGGAAGATACAAATTTGAAGATTGGTTTGAACAATGACGCTTAAAAGCAGAACGGATTTAACATTAACCTTTCGACTTAGGGCGTCGGCGACAACATTCGCTTTACCGGGGTGGTAGTGAATCTCGCAGTCGTAATCACTAAGTAATTCGGCCAATCGTCATTGTCTCATGTTGAGATCTTTTTGGTCAAAAATGTGTTGAAAGCTTTTATGATCAGTAAAAACAACACATTTTGTTCCATAAAGGTAACATTAACCTTTCGACTGTTGCTTCTGGATCTTTTGGAGGATCTGTAACTTCGGCTACTGCAAATCAATTCTCAGCACCACCTAATGTGAACATGAAAGAGGTTGTACAAAATTTTGCCTTTTTGTGCGCTTTCATGACTTCTTATGAGAACTTGGTTGGTAGTAAAATTGCCACAATTGAGTTAACTGATGAAGATTATAACCAAATCGATCCTGATGATTTGGAGCTCATGGATTTAAAGTGAAATATGGCAATGATAGTAAGAGAATTGAAGAAGTTCATGCAAAGAACTGGCAAAGATCTTCCATTGTTGAACAAGAGGGTTGGGTTTGATAAATTGAAAGTTAAGTGTTATAACTGTCAAGAGTTACTTTGCCAAAGAGTGTGACAAACCAAAGAAGGAGTACACTGGTCCTCGAAGTCAAGATAGAAGTTCTTATTTGAAAAGAAGTAATGATGCTGATACGTCTTCTGGAAATAAACCATCTGCTTCTGGAACACAAGCATTGCTGTCTGTTGATGGAACTGATTGGTCACAAAGGTTTTTATGCATTGACGATCAAGCTAACTTGGCTATGTTCGAGTCAAATGAGAGTTTTCATGATGCAAGTGGAAATGAGCTGTCTTCAGACAATGATACCGAGTCGGATTCTGATGATTCATGTGGAATGCAGCCAACTACGTTTGCTTGTATGGCCAAAATTAACGAGGTTAGTTCTTCTGTTCCTAACTCTGTTAATTTGTCTGCTAATGTGCCTTGTGCTGATTGTGAGAAAAATAAGCCTAAGTTAGAATCATTGAAAAATCATAATGATTGTTTAGTAAAAGAAATTGCTTCACTTAAGGATACTTATAGACAATCTTTAGAATCTCAAATGAGATCTAGGAAGAAAATTTAAGCATTATCTGTTTGTAATCATGATCTTAAAGATATGTTGTCGGTCAAAATGACCATTAATGATAAAAATTTCAAGAAATCTTGAAACATTGATCCAAGATAACTGAGATTGAAAATGAGGTTCTTGAGTTGAAGAATAAATTGGGCAAATTTAGAAATTCATCATTTTTTCTAAATGAAATTATTGAAGTATCAAGTAAGCAAAAAAATTCAAAGAAAGGTGTGGGTTTTGTAGAAGTACCACCACCGTTTCATAATGATTACACAGCAAATATTTTTGATGGAAATAAAGAAATTGTTGTTAATGAACCAGTTGTTGACATAAATTTTAAAAGTTTTAAAAATAACAAAGTGAATGCTCAAGCTTCGTCACAAAAACCTCATATTCAAAGCAAAAAGGTCTTTGTTGAAAATAATGTTGAGAAAGACTCGTTGAGGATGTATTTGAACTGGAAGTTGTACACAAAAATCAGGACATTCCACGTTCGAATCACATTTTATGTGAAACTCCTGAATTTGAGGAGGTTATGTATGGTTCAAATACAACTCAAGTGAAAAAGGAGGAACAAGTGAATGTTAAACCAGTGAAGGCGAAGAAATCAGAAAAACCTAAAATTTCCGATGAGGATTTGATGCGTTTTATCAATCCTGTTGCTTCGAAGCCATCAACTGGTCGTGCTTTTAAGCTTAAAAGGATAAGCACAATGTTCACTGAGAAAGACATTCCACTTGATATTATCAAACCCGAATTGATTGAAAGCGTCTTTCACAATGAAACTTCTAAAGTACAAGATCTTGAAAACAAATTTGTGAAATCCAAGACCTCAAAAGTGGTAGATCCGTTGATAAAAGCTAAGAATTTGTTAAAATCTGCTAAAAATGTTCACTTTGTGAAATCAAATGGAACTGATTCTTTACAAAGCTTTTCTAATTGTTCAAATTTGGATTTCTACATGAAACGGAAATCAATGATTTTTGATGATTTGGAGAAAGGTCCGATTGCTGGAATTTATCATCAACCTTCGGTTGCACATGTTTCTGCTAAACCATCACATGCGCGTGTTGACATGAGAACTTGTTTTCTCTGTGGTGAACATGGTCATGTTATCAGAAACTGTGGATTGAATAAATCCCAAAATCTTCATCCATTTATCAAGGAACAATCAAAAACCGTTCCTTTGATCAAGGAGATTTTGAGAAGACCAACATCTTTTGATGATGAAACTCACATTATGTTTTCTTATGTGAATCCCCGAAAGGTGATTGATGTTAATGAGAATGTAAGTTAAGCTAAGCCCAAATTTGATCCTACGGAACCTATTTGCAAAAATGTGAATACAAATATTGTTCAAGCTGCCTATTTAAGACGAAAGTCTAAATGTCCCGTGACATATTCACAAGAAGCTAAGCAACATTTAGATTCATTAAATGTTCAAACTTCAAGAGAAACTCAATAGGTGCCCAAGACTGAGGCCTGGGCTGCCTTTTTGAACTGATCGTTTTCTTTTCATGTGTAGGGTTCGTCCAAGACCATTTCTGGTGAAAACTGGATAATGGATAGTGCATGCTCTCGTCACATTACTGGCAATATTGATCTTTTAACAAATGTCAAAAATATACGAGGAGGGTATGTTGCGTTTGCTGGTAATTCAGGAGGTATGATCACAAAAGAGGGTGATGTGTCAAATGGATGTATCACGTTTGAAAAAGTCAATTATTGTGATAAAGTTAATCATAATCCGTTGAGTGTGTCACAAATATGCGATAAGAAATATACTACTGTATTTACTGATAAAGAATGTATGATTCTGAAACTGGGATACGTAATTCCCGAGGACATGGTAGTCATGATATCTCCTCGATCGAATGATATTCATGTGCTGAATATGTCTTCTAAGGTATCAACTTCTGTGGAAACGTGTTTTGTTTCTAAGGCAACTGAAAAGGACACGATTCTCTAGCACAGAAGAATGGGTCTTATTCATATCAGGAAAATGAATTCTTTAATGGCAAATGACTTGGTCAAAGGTGTTTCCTTGAAACATTTTAAATTATCCGACCACTGTGTTACTTGCAAGAAAGGCAAACTATAAAAAAAAGTCACACCCATCTAAGTTAATCAATACCATTGACACTCCATTAGAGTGACTTCATATGGATCTGTTCGGTCCTGTGAATCTTGCTAGTATTGCTGGTGATTGGTACTGTTTAGTTGTCACTGATGACTATTCAAGATAATCATGGGTATTATTTATGAGTTCAAAAGATCAGACACCCATTCTAGTTCAAAATTTAATCACTAAGATTGAATCACTTTACAAACTGAAAGTGAGAGGTATTCGAAGTGATAATAGTACGTAGTTCAATAACAATGTATAGTATTTATTTGGTGTTTAAAAGGATAACCATCGAGAATACAGTGCTCCCTATGTACCACAACAGAATGGGGTGGGTGAAAGGAAAAACAGAACATTGATTGAAGCAGCATGAAGTATGCTTGTAGATTCTAAGCTTCCTGTTCAATTCTGGAACGAGGTTTTGAATACTACTTGCTACACGCTCAATCGTGTTTTGACTGTGAAGAAGCTTCAAAAGACGAGTTATGAGTTTCTGAACAAGAGAAAACCTAATTTAAAATACTTGGAACCATTTGGGTGTCCTTGTACTATTTTGAAGAAATATGCGGGAAATTTTGAAGAAAAGGAAATTGAAGGTTATTAATTGGGTTACGCATCACCTAAGAAACATGTATTTAACTTTACCTCGGGTTGTGTAGAGGAGTGGTACCATGTTGATTGCTAAAGGTACACCACACCTTCCCAAACTAAAGGAACTGATTGGATGTTTGACTATGAAGGTTTAATTAATTCATTTACTCAACTGGATGATCAACCTGATGAAGATTTGGTTC
Organism: Bidens hawaiensis; assembly: GCF_021521415.1. Taxonomy (NCBI): domain Eukaryota; kingdom Viridiplantae; phylum Streptophyta; class Magnoliopsida; order Asterales; family Asteraceae; genus Bidens; species Bidens hawaiensis. The sequence goes on along the minus strand of NW_027505725.1, from coordinate 129,387 downwards.
GTGCGTATTTAGAAGATCAATTATTACCTCCAAGATCTTCTGGTTCTGTTTATGTTGATGCTTCACAAGCTGATCTTCCTGATACATATGATGTGATTTCGATTTCATCCGATGATGGTCATTTTGTTGATTCTATCTCGGCTCCATTTCCTGAAACATATGAGATTAGTGAATCATCTCATGATGCTGAGGAAATTCTCCCTAATTTAACAGACAATGTTGTTATTCCTGAGAATCCTACTCTTCAGATTCATAATTATCATCCAAAGTACAACATCATTGGGGAACTTGATATGGGTGTGCAAACACGTCATCAAGTTGCTACTTCAAGTGAGAATAACATATTGTGTGATTATGCAAATTTACATTCTTCAGAAATCATGAATCTCGCAAAATACACTTGTTTTCTATCCCAAGTAGAGCCAACGACAACTCGTATGGCACTTGAAGATTCTTCTTTGGTAGAAGCAATGCAAGAGGAATTGCAACAGTTTAAATAACTGGGCGTATGGGATCTTATAGATAAACCTGCTAGAGTTAAGAAGCCTATTCCTACGAAGTGGGTATTTAAATGTAAAAAGGACGATCGTGGGGTGATCGTGAAAAACAAAGCACAGTTAGTGGTGCAAGGTTTCCATCAGCAAGAGGGAATAAACTACACTGAGGTATATGCTCCAGTTGCAAGATTGGAAGCTATACGAATTTTTCTGGCTTATGCGGCTTACAAGAATATTAAAGTGTATCAAATGAATGTGAAAAGTGCTTTTCTCAATAACGAGGTACATGAGGAAGTGTTTCTTTTACATCCTCCAGGCTTTGAAGACCCTGATTATCTGGACCGAGTTTACCATTAAAACAAGGCCCTGTATGGTCTACACCAAACCCCGAGAGCTTGGTATGGCACGTTTGCTGAACATTTTACTAATAACAGCTTTAAGCGAGGAACTGTCGACTGCACTCTGTTTTATAAGAATATTGGTGATGATCTGCTCCTCGTTCAGATATATGTCGATGACATTATCTTTGGGTCAACAAATGACAAGTTATGTAAGGATTTCGAGAATTCAATGCAAACAAAGTTCGAAATGAGCTCGATGGGAGAGATTAAGTTCTTTTTAGGGTTGCAGGTTCATCAGTTTGACAAGGGAATCTTCATTCAATAGACAAAGTACGTGAACGATGTCTTGAGCCGATTCAAGATAACTGCCAGAAAAATCCCTTCAACTCCTCTCCCAGTGGGTCACATCTTATCACCGGGTGAATTGGAGGACACCGTCGATCCTACCCTTTATCGAGCGATGATAGGTTCTTTAATGTATCTAACTGCCTCTCGCCCTGACATAATGTTTGCTGTTTATTTATGTGCTAGGTACCAAGAAAGTCCCCGAGTGACTCACCTGGCGGCGGTTAAACGTATACTTCAATATCTGAGGGGTAATCCTGACATCGGGTTATGGTACCCCAAGGACGATAATTTTGAACTCACTGCGTTTTCCGATTTGGACTATGGAGGTTGCAAGATCAACTTTAAATTGACTACAGTAGGGTGTCAATTCCTAGGAAGCCGACATGTTTCCTGGCAATGTAAGAAGCAGACAACAGTCTCCACTTCAACCGCTGAGGCAGAATACGTGACAGCCTCGAGTTGCTGTTCACATGTTTTATGGATCCAACAACATCTGCGCGACTATGGTTTAATTAATAAGTTTCTTACTACTCCAATTTTAATTGATAACTCTGCTGCCATAAGTATCCCCAAAAATCTCGTGCAACAGTCAAAAACGAAACATATCGAAATTCGATATCGTTTTATACGAGATTGTTTCGAAAAGAAATTTATTGATATTGAGAAAGTGCAAACCAATTTTCAAAAAGCCGATCTGTTTACCAAGGCATTCGATAAAGCACGTTTTAACTTTCTGCTTGGTTTAAATGGATTAAAAACCCTTGCTGATATCCTTAAACAAGGATAACTATCTTTATTTTCTGTTTATTTTTCTTTAATTTTTTTATGTTTTGGGTTTGGGGGTGAAAGAGAAAATACAAAAATATTGTGCTTTTTGTTTGTATAGAGAAAATCAAAAAACATTAAAATTTTTGAAAAATACAAAAATATTGTGATTTGTCTTTAAAATATTTTAGAAAATATAAAACATTGAAAAATTTGAAAATTCAAAAATACAATGTTTTTCTGTTTGTATAGAAACATCCGAAATGACAAAATGATTGTGAATTTTAGTATGTTTATTAAAATGTTGAAAACGACAAAAAGATTGTGTTTTTAAGTATGTAATACGTTCGCTGAAAATTATGTCGATTACTCATATTTGAAGGACATATACTTGTATAAGTTTGGTCCTGAAATTTACTTGTAAACATTTGGGATAGCCATTTACCTAACAACGGAAAGTAGTTGGGGCGATTGTTATGCATTTTACTTTATTCTCTTGCTGAAAATTATGTCAGCTAGTTAAGTTTGTGGAACATGCTTGCATATTTTGGTCCTGTTATCCACTTGTGGATTGATAGGATAACCATTAATCTATAGACTAAAAGTAATTGGGGCGATTGAATTTACTTTTATGCTCCTCAAAATTTGAGTTTTTGAAGCAAAAAGAGAACATGATAGTACATTGATCATCTGGTCCCATATCAAGAAAGAAATAAGCCTAAAAGAATGAGTGCTTAATTGGATTGGTGCATTGGTAGGTCTAAAACAAGCCGCTAGAGTAAAATAAGTGATATAAACATAAAGAAATTCCAAACTGAAAGGGGGTGTTAGTCTCTACCAAAAATCTCTGTAATGATGTCAGAAATGTAATAGCTTGTCATACTCAAGCCTTATGTCTGTTTGATCACCAAAAAACAAAATAAGTTTGATTAAAAAACTTTAGGATTCGGACACTATGAGTCTTTATGCGGCTTAATCATCTGGATATACATATGCATGACTATTTCAATCGATTTTAGAGCAAACCTAAAGTCATTATACTTGATCACTGCTGTACACTGTACAATTTGAATTACTGACTTGATCAAAATCCGTTGTTAGTCATACATTGTTCCTCCCTTGCGTGCGTCTCAATATCAATAAGAAACGGACCCCAGGGGACACAATGTATGTAAGCCGATAGATGGACTCGTGCATACTCACTCATAGTAAAAGAATCTTAATGCATCAAACAAAATCTATAAAATCAATATTTTGATCAACAGCATAATGGTTTAAGTCAAGTTGGGGTGATATGGTAAAATCAAATTAAGCTTGAATCGAGATTAGAGGCTGATAGTTTCTAATATTCTGTGCTCTAATTGAACCAATTAATAATATCACAAAAACGCTTAAAAGCTTGTTATAAGGTTTAAGTGGACAGCAATATAAATGACCGACTTAACACCGATCACAATACCGCTGATATATAAAACTGTGATGGAAGGGAAATTTGGTCAATATGATTCTCTACATAAACTCACTAAAAATACAAACATATGTACTGCTTTCGAAAAAAACATACAAAAACACAAAAATATTTTCCGTTTTATGCTTATTTTTCGGATTTAAAAGTAAGTATTTTAATATGAAAAAGAAAAACACTAAAAAGATCTTTATTTTTCCTTTTACATATTATTTAATCATTTTTAAATTACATGTTTTAAGCGTAAAACATGTTAAGGTATTTCAATTTACCACGTTTGGAAAAGATTTTTAAGGTATAAGATCATCGAGGTACGAGATTTCGTTGATTTAATTTAATTATTTTTATTTATTCATTTAATAATTCTTTTATTTATTTACTATTTTATTTAAAACTAAATAAAAGAAAATGTTAATATTTGTTTCGTTATTTATGGATAACGAATGATGTTATTCTTAACAAATTACTTTAATTCGTTACATATCTAATTCGCTTCCGCCACTCTGTAACGAATGACTTTACTTCGTCATCTATAACTTAATGAATTAAACACGAATAAGTTAACGAATTAAGCACAAATATATTCTAATTCGTTATTGATTTGTCTTAAAGTATTAACGAATCATTCATTCGTTTGCCACGTGTAATGAATTAAGTGATTCGTTATTTCAAAATTAACGAATCAGACGACTCATTGCCTTGGAAATTGTGCTGAGTCGTTGCTTATAGAGAAATGTGAAGCCGATTCGTCTTCATTCACTATTACTTTTCTTCACCCTTATGCAATGTTACTCTGGCCATTTTTTTTACAGAAACGTCATTCATCACGAAACCCCTCTTTGATCATCATTTTAGATTCGCAAGGTAATGGGGATCAATGTGTGATGATTTTCGTCAGATTATATGAACATCTAAGTGGTCTATTGATTGTTTTTTGTTCGGCTTTAACTTATACACATAAACATCGTTTTCTCCTATTTGTATTAAGTATTAGTCAAAATGGATTACATGAATCATGTATCGATGTGTTTCCGAAATCTTTAGGATCATTTGTTCAGATTTACATCGTATATTATGTGTTAACTGATTCCAGATTTGAATCTTGACTTTTGGTGTTCTTGTTAATTTTGACTTGGACTCCAGTTAGTCAACATTAAGCATTATTGATAGCCTTTTGTTATAGGGTAATTGAAACTTCTTCGTGTTCAATTCGTTACTAAGGTTTAACGAATCAATTCATTCGTGAAATATTTTAGCGAATTACAGCTCATTCGTTCTTTAATTCATTATGCTTTCACCTTTGATTCTTTATGTCTAATTTGTATAATTTACATGACAACCAATTAGCCAATTCGTTATAACGAAGCACCAGTTCGTTATAACGAATCAGCCTAGATAACGAATGACATTTAAAATTATTATAACATAAAGTTACAAATTAATTTAATATCATTTAATCAGAAAATATTAATTCAGTATTATCTTAAATTATTTAAATATGATTTTATTTATACTAAGTCTCGGGTTTACCTATTTTCAGTTATGGCTGACGAAATTATTTAGGATCCTCCTGCTGCTGTGCCACAACACCAAAAATAACCGGGCCTCCCGTTGCTACCATTTGACAAAGGGTATAACGTTTGTGCTTTTGTCGAAACAAACTTTGCTGACGAGGATCTGTTTTTAGGTATGTCAGCTTTCTTAAGGCGTTCTCATATTCAGTATGCTATAACTGTGAGACCAACTGTTCATTTCAGTATTGTTCGTCCATTCTGGCATACGACACATTACATTGAGTCCGAGAACCACATTGTAGCTGAAGTCAAAGGGCAACCAATCACTATTACTCATGGAGTGATTAGATGAGTGCTGCAATTTGGAGATAACATGGATAATCCGTTTGATAAGTGGTTGATTAGAGGATTATTTAATCGAGTGTTCTACGATGGCGATCTCAAAATGTCCATGTACAATAAGGCATAAGGCACACTTATACAAGTACTTATTACATGTCCTACTACATTGCCTTGGTGGACGGAAAGGTGATTTTGACGAGTGTCGTATTATGCTTCAATCGGCATTCGTCGCGCTGATCTTGAACAAGCCGTTTAACTTCTCAGAGATGATCTTCTATCATCTCAAGGAGAATTGTCTTGTCATGAATCGACGTGGGAAATTTTTGATGTATCTACCCTTTATACAATTCATTGTTCAAGACTTGATTCATAATTTGGAAATTGATCGAACGTTAGTGGATGATGTATTTAAGCTGGACCATATGAAAGATGATATAATGAGGAGAATGAAGCTGTACCATCAAGATCCTCAACCACGGTTCAAACGATTGATTGGTCATGTATCTAATCCAGCATAGGCATATCCTTCTGATGATGAGTCATCTAAACGACGAGATACTGAAGGTGCTCCTCGAAGACTGGCGGTGCCGCTTACTACTAGCACCCCAGGTTTCACATTGACGACTACACTCATCGGATCCTAGGCTTGATATGATTCCACAATCTGTCTTATCTACTTTACCAAGACCTACTGCTGTTACATCGGATCTTATTCTGCAACTGACATGAAAGGATGATGCATTTAAATAGTTAAAGAATGACGATGAAGATCCTGATGCCTCGGGGGCTGGAGGAAGTGAGTCGAAACAAGCACACGGCTCATCCTCCGATGCTGGAACAAGTGAGGCTGTTGGTGACGTGAATAAACAGGTGGTTGTTTATCAAGACTCGACGAATGTACAACCTATCAAGTCGATAAAGGCCAACACTGTTTTATTTATGGAAAGTATGAGGGTGATTTGAAGCATGGTAAATGCCGATGAGATAGAAGTGGGACAGTTTTTCGATCGGTCCTTGACACGCGAGAAGATTTCTATTCTGCTGGGTCTGAATGATGAAGAGCTTGATGTGTTAGAGGTCGATGACGATGTTGAGGTTGAGAACGATGAGGAAGTCTTACATGATATGACGATTCCTATGAATACGTCATTTATTTATGAAGATGAGGAGGTTGAGATCGAAGATGTGACAGCTGAGGAATACCGTGGTGGAAATTATCAAGAAAATTGGTTCCATCAAGATTTGCTGTTTGAGGTGAACCACGGGTTTAAATATTTTAAGCCGCATATTCCAACCCGTAAACGTATTGATGAGATAGATCTAATAACGGGTTGAAGGATTCTTGTTCTTAAAGTAAAACCGCCAAAGACGATGAAGTGGGTACCACTTAAGACGCTTAATCACAAATTTATTTATCTTTCAACCGCTGGTATTACAATAACCTTACTGGCGAGCCCGTAATTGTTTTGGGAAAAGGTTTGAAGACCGAGCTAATTAATATTATCGATCCGATGTGGCTCGTTAACATAACTGAGACAGAAAAAGACGTGATTTTCAAGGATAAATATTGATCGAGCGCCGTGAAGATTATAACCAAGCTATGAAATTCCAGCTGGTCGTACGTGTATGTCATGAGTACGGGATTCATAGATGTCAGGGTTGGCAGACCAAGCGCTTCAAATAAGTTAAAAGACAAAGAGCTCAAGAAAAGGGGGTGTTTATTAGTGCACAGTTTTGGCATCTCGAGTCTTTATATTTATCGTCTTTGTATTTATTATTATAATGAAAAAGATATTTATGTTTAATAGTTTGTTCGTTAATGTAAGGCTAGTTCGTTAAGGATGTTAAATGAGCTAGCCAGTTTGTTTAATGTAACTCCCATTCGTTAAGGATGTTTAATGAACGGGCTTGTAGATCGTTATTTATGTTCCCATTCGTCATGGAATGTTGATGAATGGGGCAAAGGGTCAGTTGATTCGTTATGTTTTCTTATCGAGTCTGTAATGCTAACGAACTGGATCCTAAGTCTTTACGGGATGTGTAACGAATTAGATTCATCTTCCATATATAGGGGTGTTCATTCCCCTGATAACGTAAGTTTTTGATTTAAAGTCTCTCGATCAAAGCTTCACATATTATCTATTACTAATATATACATATACACCTAATACATATTATATATACTAATTAAGAGTAATCACTATGAACTAGATCCTATTACAGTATTAGATGTAAGTTTCATTCGTTCTATATCTGATTGATCCGTGGTGTTAATAATATTTATAGGGTAAGTGAATATCTAAAACCAGTGGGAAGGGGGGTTGATGATGCCGACGGGGATGAGAGAGATGAGAGAAAAGTGTTTGAACAATTTGCAACTTGGTACCTGGTCTAGTCTAGTTACTTAAATTAGTACGAAACATAATTTGGATGTGATCTTGCACATGAAAGATAATTATAATATTTTATAAAATAGACGAAACTAATCCGGGCGAAGCGTACAAAAATAAATGACCGAAGACTAAATAAAATGATAACTTTATTAATTTGATTAAATAACGAATGATAAAATAAAAAAAAATGTAACAACGTGAAAATTTCGAGTTCAAAGTATCAACTTTCCAAAGTCTAGGGACTAAAATTGCCAAATTCCAAACCCCGCGGTTTAAATTAAAAATTCTGATTTCCTGACCCATCGCGCTACGCGATGAGTCGGAGGAGAGCCCCATCGCGTATCGCGATGGGGTACCTGACACATGTTGACACGTGTGCCACGTGGAACTGGTTATCTCGACGTGTCACCACGTGGCAACACTGCTGCCACGTGTTGCCACGTGGAGCGGTGCCTGCCACGTGTCGACACGTGCCACGTGGAACTTTCATTCGACCGAGTTCGTCGCCTTGGGGAGCACCAATTCTATTCGTCAAGAAGAAGGACAGTTCCATGAGGATGTGTATCGACTATCGTGCGTTGAACAAAGTTACAATCAAAAACCGATATCCACACCCTCGTATTGATTATCTTTTCGACCAACTTCAAGGTGCTAGCTTCTTTTCAAAAATTGATCTTCCTTCCGGCTATCACCAACTTAAAGTCCAATCCGAAGACATTCCAAAGACTGCTTTCCGAACAAGGTATGGACATTATGAGTTCACGGTTATGCCGTTTGGACTTACTAATGCTCCGGCCACGTTTATGGATATGATGAACCATATTTGCAAGCCTTACTTGGATAAATTCGTTATCGTATTCATCGACGACATACTTATTTATTCAAAGTCAAAGGCCGATCATGAAATTCATCTTCGTACTTTGCTTGAAATTCTTAGAACCGAGAAGTTGTACGCCATGTTCTCGAAGTGCGAGTTCTGGTTGCACGAAGTGCAATTTCTTGGTCATATCATCAACGTAAACAGTATTCAAGTGGACCCCACTAAGATTGAAGCTATCTCTAAGTGGGAAGTTCCAAAGTCGCCAACCGAGATCTGAAGTTTCTTGGGATTGGCCGGCTTTTACCGTAGGTTCATCGAAAACTTTTCTCGTATCGCCGTTCCCTTAACCTCACTAACTCGTAAGAACATCAAGTATGAATAGGGAATGAAGCAACAAGAGGCATTCGATATACTCAAGCAAAAACATACCCAAGCACCGATATTGGCTCTACCAGAAGGTACTGAGGATGTAGTCTTTAGTGACGCGTCCCATTCTGGTTTGGGATGCGCACTAATGCAACGCAAGAAGGTAATTGCTTACACCTCTCGTCAACTGAAAGTACACAAAAAGAACTACACGACTCACGATCTAGAGTTAGGCGCCATAATCTTTGCACTTAAGATATGGAGGCACTATCTCTATGGAGTACGATTTACCGTGTACACTGATCACAAAAGCTTGAAACACATCTTTGATCAAAAATAGCTCAACATGCGCCAACGGCGATGGATGGAGACTCTTAACGACTATGATTATGAGATTGTGTATCATGAAGGCAAGGACAACGTCGTGGCCGATGCCTTAAGTCGTAAAGAGCATGAAAAACCCAAAAGAGTCCGAGCGTTACGTCTAGAACTCCAATTTGATCTTTTTGAACAAATCTAATCCGCGCAAACGCAAACAATCAATGAAAACCAAATCTCCGACGAAAAACGAAATTGCACCATTGACTCGCTAGTCAAGGGTGATGATGGTATCCTAAGACTCGGTAATAGGATTTGGGTACCAATCGTTGGAGGTTTGCGTGAAAAAATCTTGAACGAAGCTCACAAGTCAAAATACATGATGCATCCCGAAGTGATAAAATGTACCACAATCTTAAATAAACTATTGATGGAATGGGATGAAAAAGGATGTCGCTTCCCATGTGGCGAAATGTTTAACTTGCTTGAAAGTCAAGGCTGAACATCAAAGGCCTTCGGGATTGCTTCAACAACCCGAGCTTCCCGTATGGAAGTGGGAGTTAATTACCATGGACTTTATTACAAAACTCCCAAAGACGACTCAACAACACAACGCTATTTGGGTAATTGTGGATCGATTGACAAAGTCCGCACACTTCATACCCATCAATGAGTCGTATTCTATGGATAGATTAGCGCGTATCTATGTAAACACCATTGTTGCTTTGCATGGAGTACCGCTGTCTATAATATCTGATCGAGACAGTCCTTTTACGTCACATTTCTGGAAAAGCTTCCAACAAGCTCTCGGTACAAAGTTGAACCTTAGCACTGCTTATCATCCACAAACCGATGGGAAAAGTGAAAGAACGATTCAAACGTTGGAAGATATAATCCGCGCTTGTGTGATTGATTTAGGTGGAATTTGGGATGACCACTTACCCCTAATGGAATTCTCATACAATAATAGTTATCACGCAAGTATTCAAACCGCACCGTTCGAGGAATTGTATGGAAGAAAGTGTAGAACGCCCGTGTGTCGGTCTGAAACTGGAAACAGTCAGTTATCTGGACCCGAGATAGTCCAAGAAACCGCCGACAAAGTTATTCAAATCCGAGAACGACTTAAGACGGCACGTGATCGCCAAAAGAGTTACGCCGATGTCCGTCGTAAGCCGTTAGAATTCAATGTCGGCGACAAAGTGTTATTGAAAGTCTCGCCTTGGAAAGGCGTCGTTCGCTTCGGTAAGAAAGGAAAATTGAGTCCTCGATTTGTCGGACCTTTTGAGGTACTCGAACGAATCGGCACTGTTGCATATCGTTTCCAACTGCCTGAGGAAATGCAAGGGATACATGACGTATTCCATGTTTCGAATCTGCGTAAGTGTTTGATCGATGAATCGTTGGCTATGCCATTAAAAGACTTTGAAATAAATGAGAACTTAAAATTCGTAGAACGTCCAATTCAAATTGAAGATTCGAAAACAAGGAAGTTAAAGAAAAGAACATTGAAAATAGTGAAAGTAAAATGGGACTCGCGTAGAGGGTCCGAATATACTTGGGAACTCGAATCGGAAATGAGAAAGAAATACCCCCAACTATTCTTGTAAAAGCAATCTTGAGGACGAGATTTGTTTCAAGGTGGGGAGGATGTAACTACGTGAAAATTTCGAGTTCAAAGTATCAAATTTCCAAAGTATAGGGACTAAAATTGCCAAATTCCAAACCCCAGAAATTAAATTAAAAATTCTGATTTCCTGACCCATCGCGCTACGCGATGAGTCAGAGGAGAGCCCCATCGCGTATCGCGATGGGGTACCTGACACATGTTGACATGTGTGCCACGTGGCACACGGTGGCACTGGTTATCGCCACTTGTCACCACGTGGCAACACTGCTGCCACGTGTTGCCACGTGGAGCGGTACCTGCCACGTGTCGACACGTGGCAGGTCCACGCAGTGAGTCAGCAGACCTATATCGCGATACGCGATAGGTCTGCCCATGAACCCATCGCGTATCGCGATGGGGACCAATATTATGTCTATAAATAGCAAGGTCCGGGATTTCATTTTCTCACATCCAAACTCAGTTTACCTTTCTCTCTCTAGCTTCTCTCTAAAACCCAACAACCATATACTCGATCCACCTCGAAATCCATGCTATAATTCATCGTAAAGCGTGTCCCGAACCTTCATTTGTGTACCGACGTTTCCTTGAAGTTTATACCACCCTCCACCCACACTCAATCAAGAAGGTGTTGTTATAATGGCAATGAATCTCGATAAGTGTGTTTTCGAGAGTTGAAGTTTGGCATTATCGATTGACGACCAAAGAGTTCAAGCGGAGTTGGAGTGCTGCTCGAGTCCCTAGTGTTTCTATACGCCACTTAAGGTTAGGCGTAATATCGAATTCAATATAATTTAATATTATATTCAAGGCTTAAGCCTTAAGTCGAGGATATACTCGATACCTCGATAAAAGAAAAGAAAAGAAAAGAAAACATAACAAAGAAAAGAATGAAAGTATGATTATGAATATTGTTGAATACGTATATATGTGTGTATCTATATATGTAAATATTCTTTGTTATGAAATATTATTTAATGAATAAAGAGTATTTTTAAATAATAAAAGAAAAGATTACGTTTCTTGGAGAAGAAGAAACGTCGGGGTTTTTTTTTAATATAAACTAAAGGTTTATGATTTACTTTTAAACTAAAGGTTTTCAAGTAAATAAGAATTGAACTAAAGGTTCAATCGAGGATTGAGATATAAGACTACAGGTCTTAAGCCGGATCGTGTATCCGACTAACAAATATTTATACTCGTACTATAGGTGCGAGATAAAGAAAGGGAAAGACCCTTGGACGGTGAGTGAAGCCGATCCTAAAGAGAAAATGTGAATACGCCTCCAAACTTATACTTATTTAAACATGAGTCAACTTGTTTAGTGAAATTGTTTACAAGGAACTATTTGTTCCTAAAACTATTTTAAATAAAGGGTATAAACCTAGCCCTCAGGCTGTGGTATACATATGTCTGGATCCTTACATAGGTGGTACTATGCGATGTATGGGCATGATCGCACCACCCTTGGTCCTAGGATGCTCTCCTGCAGGGAGTACGACCGTTGTGTATATTTACGGGTACTTAACTAAGTCGAAAGCTGCGGTGTTTGCTAAGGTGACCTAGCGTAGAGGCTCATATTTATAATGTGTTATTTGACTTTGTTATTCCTAAGCCACGTTGGGCCGAGGCAGGCGTAGTCTCGAGGGGTAATAAAGTAAAAGAAATATTTTTGCGTCAGCGTGTTCACCAGCATTCGTTGCTGACGTATTTTATTACATTTTGCAGGTGAACAAAGTTAGAGCATGGAAATGAAGAAGTACTAGTATCCGATTGCTCGGATTTCTTTTGTAAAAGTATAATATTGTGGTTTGTAAAACATAAACAAATAATCTTTTGTAACAAACTTAAACGGGTGTTTTATAATTCCCGTCTTTTGATTATATATATATATTACACTTTCGATCCTTAAAGTTTTATAAGACTTCCGCTAACTAACGCAAATATGAATTATTTACAAACACGATACCAACTTGTGGGTCGCACTCCTAGGCCCTAGATGGGGGTGTGACATAAAATAACAAAAATTAATGGTTCGGGTGTTGGGGTCCAAAAATTGACGAATGTTACAACATCCACTTTTCTCATATTGGTCAATTTACCATTTAAGTAATTTTTACAAGAACAATTTGTCACAAAAAGGCATTCCATTTGTTTTTTAATTATGAATTATTTATAAAATTGTTTCCTTTTGACCAACACAACCACTCTCATCACTAAGATATTCCACCATCCCTACAACAAACTGCGGTGGTGAACCAACTTGAACATTAGAAATATCATAATTGGGTAAAAGACTTACCTCATTAAAGTGCACATTATTTCCAATCTTGGAGCTTAAGCAGAAATGTTGCGGGTTGGTTGTGGTGTCACTTAGAAGCTTACCCGCATTTTTGAGAAGCGTTAATCTAATTAATTACTAGCTTATTATGTTACGGAACTAGTATATTGATATGAATACATTGAGGTTTAGGTTGGATTAGGTTAACTATACGTTAGTTTTTGTATTGAGCGGAGATTTGGGCACGATGTTTGGATGAGAAAAGTGCTAAGTGAAGATTGGTGTGACAATCATCGATTTCAGGTTAATTCCGTTAACTCAACTCCGTCAATTCAAACTTAAGATCACTGAATCTATAACGCACGCTTCATTACATTTAAACTAGGGTTTAAATGACGCTTAAGACTTACTACATGTGTAGTCTTTCGGGAATTGCACCGAAACGCAAACGAGTTGACGGAAACGATTGGTGAATAAACGAAAAACGTCAAAACAGTAATTATGTGATAATTAGGTGTTAGACTTATGTGTTGTGTGATAACATGGTTATAAACGTTAACTCAAGACGTAAACTAGTTATTTAAGTTAGAAAAACAACAATTGAAAGGGGAGGGGCCAAAGTGTAACATGGTATTCTATAAATACTATGTTATAATAAACCCTAACTATTATATTTCTTTTCCCCAAGACCCCGATCGGAACACACCCTCCATCTTCCCTTGGCTGCCGTCACATATAACTACACATATACACCATCAATTCAAGTGTTTGATTGAAGAATTAGGTGCTAGGAAGGTATAATCGATTATCCTATACATCCTTACTACTTGATTTTAATGTTTGTTTGGTTAATTATAAACCCTAGCAGCCGATTTTGTGTGTGTGTATAGTTAATATGATTGTTGTTGTTTGGATGATGATTTGATAACTAGATTGGATCTTGTTACATGTAAATTGTTGTGTCTTTGATTTGAGTTCAAACAAAAACCCTAATCATGTATGTAATGTGTAATTGATGTGCATGGATGGTGTTTATGGAGTCTAGAGTGTTATATGAATGCATGATAGTTCATAGATTGTTAATATGTTAAGTTTGGATACAAACAGTTTCTGGACAAAATGTGTTATTGATGTTTAAGTGACTGTAACGAAGTGTAAATGTGAAAATTGGTTGAGATTATTGATACTACAGTAAACTAGGTTGAGTCTAGTTTCTAAAGAATATAAACTTGTAATTTTTAGACAAGTAGAAGTTAACTTTTATGATTTTACAAAAACGTTGTGCAAAGCTGAGCTGTTAGACCTGCTGTTAGGTTGGTTTGTAAATGTTATATCTCATGAACTACGAGACCAATTGGGTTGATTCTACTTCTGGAAGTTGACTTATTGAGTTAGGAACCCAACCCAAGTGGTCTTGCATTTATTGGATTTTTTGTTTAACGGGAATTGCAAATAAAATTCTGTTGCACATGAATTTGACTGTTGTGAGTTTGCTGTAATGATTTGATGATGTTGAGAAAACTATGTGGAATAAAAATATAATAAAATATGTTCTGGAAACATAAGACATATATGCTTCTGTGATGATTTTTGGTAAATTAATTGAGATGCTATGATCGGTGAAATAGTACAATCTTTCAAGTAGAATTTCTGTCTTGGTGAAACTAGCTGCTGAGTTTTGTGAAAATGAATGAAACATGATACTTGCTAATTTATTATTGTGTTTTGACAAAATTGCCCTCGTGGGGAATAGTTGCTAGTTAAATGTTATGAGTTGACCAAATTGCCCTTACATGGAGTAATTGCTAGTGATGTACTTTATGAATACATGACACGGAAATAATTGCTTACACATGTAACGTATCACAAATACACTTGTTAAAGTCACACACGATTCACAAACGAAACACGAAACATGTTATGTGCATAGGTATTATGTGCCGGGTCTAGAGACTCGATAATATTCCGACACTTAGAAAAATCTCTTTGTTGTTTTAGAACGCTAGAGAGAGTTTTCCTGTGACGCGCATCTTGGTGATTTAATTTGGGAATTTCTTCACAAACAGTGAGTTTCACTTTCCCCTTTTAAAATTTTTTAACGCTTTTCTCTTGGGGGAGATTACATACTCCGAACGCATTTAAGATTTTGTTAATATAGATTATATATCACTTGTAAAGACTAAGTGGCAAACGCGTAAACTAAAGTCCTTCATAACATCGAACCGGTTAATATTTGGATAATAGCGAGTCATTGTTGAGTAGTACTACTGGGTTTGACAAACCCCACCCAACGCTAAACTCGACTGGAGGTCGAGCGGGTGTAATCTTGGCTAAACACATACCATGGTCTGGATGACCTGGTGGCAAGGCAAATTGATAAACAGTCAGCTTCGGTGTCGAACACTTAGTAATACTTGTTTTATAGGCTAGCTACCTATAGATATATAATTGACATAACATTATCTGGTAACGCAAAACGCTGTAACGCAAAACGCTGTAACGCAAAACGCTTAACGCAAAACGCTAAACGATTTATTTTATATAAACTGTGAACTCACCAACCTTGTGTTGACACTTTTAGTATGTTATTCTCAGGTAGCCGAGGCGGGCGCGCGGTTTAGGAACATGCATTGCTTGAAAACGCTTTTGTTATGCAAACTTATTTTTAACGGTTATCATTGGTTTTAAGTCGTCCTGCGTGACACAACTTTTGGTTAAAGGTTTTTACGCTTCCGCATTTAATTACTCGTAAACGTTTTCATGGTTTTGAAACTTTTTTTTATGGTTTGATTATAACTGATGATTCCGATCCTGTTAGTTCACACCCTCTGACGGTAAAACTCCGTTAGTGGATTTTGAGGGTGTGACAATTGGAAACTTCTCAACCTCTCATGAAACTGCTAAGTATGGAAACCGAGCAAGCTCAGACCTCCCATCAAGGTTTTACATAGCTTAGCAAGGTATTTTGCCTTTCGGGCAATGTTATGTTCTTGAAGTCTTCATAAGTGCCAATCCGAGCAGGGTTCACTTTATCTAGCAAAGTTGTTCTTCTTGCCAAGCAAGGTTTGTTGTCCTAGCAAGCTCTTGGCTGAACCAAGCTAATGAAACCAAGTATTTTGGAAAATCTAGCAAAGTTATTCATTAATAAACTGTGGTCCCAGCATGCTTGAAGAAAGTTGTCAAGGAAATATCTTAAGGACTTTTTCTATCAAGACTAAACTCCAACACAAGTCTACCTTGTTACCAGCACACTTAGGTTTGTTCAAAAAGTTAGTTTTTAACAAAGAGTTGAAGGAATCTCTGAAGGACAAGTTTTCTCGTAGGACCATATCGAGCAAAGTTTTCTATGGTCAAGAAGATTGAACTATGCTAGGTTAATATTTTCTTGGAAAATATTCTAAGTAAAGTCTACCAGGTTTGCTCATAGAAGACAAAAGCTGCAAAGCTTACCCGAAGACCTGTTTTACACTTAGAATCTTTTGTAATATGTTTTTCTTATTATGTATCATTGATTAGGGTTTCCAGAAGGAATACAGCTGTCAAGGTAGGCCTATAAATAGAACAATTTAGGGCACTCCAAAAAAGAGACACACGAGAGATGAGAGATATGATTGATACGGCTTGATAATATTCCTAACTTTGAGTGTGACGGTCGTTCTCTTTTAAACAACTGACAAAAACATTCTCTTTTAAACGTACTGACAAAAACATTCTCTTTTAAACGTATTTGTCTTTCTATAAATGGAAATATTTTGAGTTACATCTTGTGTTTATTACCATAATATTCATCGTGCAACATATATTGTGTTAGTGATTCCGTCGTTAATACAATATTGTTCTTACCCTAAATAGCAAGTCGTTAACCTTCTTGTCAACACTTAACGATGTGGGTTGCGACATTGGTAGAGTGATCGATATATATCCAATGGGACCGACAAATGGTAAAAGAACCTTTTATTGTTGTTTTTGGGTGAAGAACGGTTGCTTATTGTTGAAGATTTGAATATGAAGAATGACGTAAGCTGAGCACTGTTTCATCGAGTTGTGACGTCAGCAGCTCTGTTTCTTCATTTTTCTTTCAGCTCTACAATATTTGGTGTCTTATTTCTCTTGTTTACATTAAAGTTTTGATTTTTATTTTAGATCTTGCTCTTATTTGACTAGATACATCAGATCTGAGGATTTCATCCACAAATTTGATTATTTTTCAAAAGAATTTGAAATTCTCTTAAGATTTGTCAACTGTTTACTCTTTTTTCAAATATATTTTTAAAATCACAAAAGAATGTCTGGTTACGAAGAGCAAGAAGTCTCAACTAACAAAATTTCAAGACTGTACGAACAGGAAAATTTCATCAAATGGAATGTGCTGTTTGAGGCAGCAGTCTACTACAAAGATGTAGATATGTGGACCTCAATCATAACTGGACCTTATATGCCTGATGGAACAAACAACAATCAGGTTCTTGAAGCACGAATGAAGAAGGTTGATGATAGAGCACTGGCCATGTTGAAATTAGGTCTTTCTTGGGAGATACTTTGAAAGGTTGCTCACCATCCAACTGCAAAAGCCATGTATGATGCCTTATTAGAATTGTTTGAAGGTAATTCAGAATTGAAGAATATTAAGAAGGAGAGGCTGAAGAAATAATTGGATCGGTTCAAGTACAAGGATGGTGAGAGACTCAAGTCTGTTTTTGAGAGGTTCTTGACAATCATGAATGAAATCAGAACCACTGATTATATGGTGACTGATTCTGACTTGAATACCAAGCTTCTTTCATCAATATCAAAGGAATGGTACACTGCTAGCAAGTTTATAAGACAGAACCAAACTAAGATACACTGAAGCTTGATGATGTGATTTGCTTTTTACAAGCTGCAGAGATTGAGATAATAGAGAATGAAATGATAAGGGAAGAAAAGCCTTGTTTCCAAATATCAAATGCACTCATTGCTCCAGTGGCTAACTTGTCTACCAAGAACCAACAACGAATCCCAATTATTGAAGAACCAAGTGAATATGGTGGTGTAACACCAAGAAGATTTGTTGCTGGAAGCTCAAGTAACTAAGGATGTCAATCAAGGTTCAATGTTCAGTTAATTGATGATGACTCTGCCTCAATGGAAAATGGACATGCACCTTTTGGTGGTGGAAATAGCAGTCAAGGAAATGATTACCAAGCTTTGTTTTCAATGTTCACAGACTCATATAATGCTTTTGTAGCCAAGAACATGATCCATACCAGTGTTGTTCAATATGATCTTGAGCAAATTGATGCTGATGATCTAGAGGACATGGACATGAAGCAAAAGGCTGTTCAACAGGATTGGTAGATCTCTTGTATCAGTTCCAAATGAAAGAATTGGGTTTGACAAGTCAAAATCCATATGCTATATTTGTCAACAACCTGGACATTTTGCAAGAGAGTGCAACCTTTTTAGACAGTTCAACAATGATCAAGGTCAGCAATATCAGCACAAAATTCAGAACCAATTTCAAAACCAATACCAGCAAGGCGAGCCAACAAACTACAACAACAATTACCAACATCCATAATAGAATAATCAGGAAGTTCTCCCTCAAAACCAAAATTACAAACAAACAACAACCAAAACCCTCCACATGTTCCCAGCAACACCAATAGAAGAAATCAAGGAAATGATGCACTGGATGCTAATCAACTAGATGGTGATTTTTACTGGAGTAATCATGCTAATGATATAAGCAAAGAAAATGTTGCACTGATGGCTCAAATTGAGAATGAAGTTGAGATCATCTTCAACACAGGTACATTAAAACTTCACACTTGAATTACATGAAACTATTCAATCTCTTAAAATGAAGATAGGAAAGCTTGAAGATGATTGTTTTAAAAAACAAAGCATGATTAATGTGTATCAAACAAATGATCTGACATAAGTGTTGGGTTTTAGCAAGATTATCAAAGTCCAAAATAACCATTTATTAAGAAAAACACAACGGAAGATATAAGTTTTAAATCTTGATTTTACCAAACACATAAACCCGTTTATGTATAACCCAATCCAGGATCCATATATGACATGCATGCTATCAAAACACAACCATAGGGTGTTAAACAAACATACCTTCAAGTCCAAAAAACCGAAAGGGATGAAGGTTATGAATGGCTAGAATCCAAGGAAAGGACTCCTCAAGCTTGTATACCCGACAAGCTAATCAACAAACACCTCTGGTTGCTAAGATCCAACACTTGATGCAAATTTCCCTCTTGTTCCTTCTCATGGTTTTTGGCCGAGAGATAGAGAGAGTTTGTGTGTGTGAGAGATACATATGTATGCAAGAAATGAAGATCCAATAGATCTTCTTGCATGTTATTGAAAAACACAAAAGGAAGAGAGAGAGAGAGAGAGAGAGAGAGAGAGGAGGGGCCGACCCCCTTAAGGGGTTCCCCCCCCCCAAAAACTCAAACCCAATTTTTGTTATTTTTATTTCAACATATCATTATTATTTATCCGAATAAATAATAAATCTCTAATATAAATTATCCATATAATTAACTTAACACACGTATGCAAATATTTAGAAAACCCATTTCCAAATATATAAGTGTTGATAATCATTACTTAGATCATATCTAATAATAATTATCGTGGCGTTTGTCTAGCTTGTTTTTGGGTATGACCCGACTTGGATCAATACGTACTAGCCACATCAACTCTATTATGTGTCTTGGGCAGATCAATTCCAACAATCTCCCACTTGCACAAGATACATAGAAGATTGATACAAATAGCAAATATCGCCTAACAACGGTTTACTACCCCTAATACGCATGATGAAGTGCCATTCAATAACATCATCCCTTTCAAGTCCCATACTTGAAAATGATTTAGGTGAAACAATAATTTTTCCTTTTGCCACAAATTTCATGTTAAATCCAGAGACACAGAGTGATCATTCTCTGTTGATTTAACTTATCAGGCCTTATACATTTAACTGTCAACGAATAAGAGGGACAAATCCCCGATTGACTACATACGTCTCTCACTATCATCTTGTACTATAGTTGAGCTTAGCCTTATGTGCTGACATATTTCAGAGCAGCGAAAAACTAAGTCAAAGTGTAATAGTCGATGAATATCATGACCCAATATGTATCTCAGGTCGGAGGATACTATGATGTTCGCCTTTACCCAAATTTACTTATGATTACAAATCACAAGGATTCCATGAAGTAAAGTTGAGGGCGGGTCAATCCAATATTTATCCCACAAATATCTATGAACCTTGGCAGCAAACCCTTTGCTATATTCATACCTTTTGAATATCTACCAATCCAAGTTCATAATAGTCTAACTTTCATATTTGTTCCCACAACTATGATTGACTACGGATGTTTAGAATAATTCAAATTATTCACGGATTTAAACATACTAAAATGGAACATAACTCAAAAACATGACCATAACAAAAACCATATGATTGAGTTAAAGTTGTTCCAATATCCAAATACAAAATTTTGATCAAATCCAATCACTAGAATATCGAAGTTCTAAGGCGCAAGTATGACCTTCATGCTTCGGACTTTCAAGGATTATTGTGAGTGGGTCCGCAATGTTTTGATCAGTGTGAACTTTGAGAATACATATCTTTCCTTTTTCAACTTCATCCCTTATGTAGTTGAATCTCCACTCAATGTGCCTAGTCTTTTGATGTGCACGGGGTTATTTGATTTGAGCTATCGCACCCTCGTTGTCACAAAAGATTTCTAGAGGGTCCTGAATGGTATGGACCACTCCTAGATCGGAAATGAACTTTCTAATCCATGCAGCTTCTTGAGCTGCCAAGGAGGCGGAGATGTATTCAGATTCAGTGGTGGACAAGGCTACCACGTCTTGTTTTGTGCTCTTCCAGGAAACAGCACCACCATTGAGAATGAAAACATATCCCGATTGTGATCGAGAATCATCTTGATCTGTTTGGAAACTCGCATCAGTGTAACCTTCTACAACGAGTTCTTCCTCACCAGAGCCATATGTAAGAAACATATCCTTAGGACTCCTAAGGTATTTCAATATGCTCTTAACAGCCATCCAATGGCTAGTTCCCGGATTTTGTTGGTATCTACTTGTCATGCTCAAGGCGCATGACACATCCGGTCTAGTGCAAATCATGGCATACATGATGGATCCTATAGCAGACGCATATGGGATTCCACTCATTTTGTCTTGCTCATCCTTTGAGCTTAGACATTGAGAAGCACTCAACATCGTTCCTCTTTGAATAGGTACCAAACCTTTCTTAGAGTTTTCCATCTTGAACCTTTTCAATATTTTGTCAATGTATGTACTTTGATTCAAACCTATCAACCGCCTTGATCTATCCCTATAGATCCTTATTCCTAGAATATAGGCGGCTTCACCAAGATCCTTTATGGAAAAGCAACTTCCAAGCCAGGCTTTTACACCTTCCAAGGTTGGAATGTCATTTCCAAACAACAATATGTCATCGACATATAATACCAGAAAGGTAATGATGCTCCCACTAGCTTTCTTATACACACAAGCTTCATCAGCGTTTTTGATAAATAAAAATTTCTTGACTTCATCATCTAAACGGCGATTCCAACTCCTAGATGCTTGTTTCAATCCATAGATTGATTTTTTTAACTTGCATACTTTATTAGGATCTTGTGGATCGACAAAACCTTCAGGCTGACCCATATAGACATCTTCCTCAAGATGGCCATTTAGAAAAGCAGTTTTGAGATCCATTTGCCATATCTCATAGTCATAATATGCGGCTATGGCAAACAATATCCTTATAGATTTTGGCATCGCGACAGGCGAGAAATTTTCATCATAGTCAACCCCTTGAGTTTGAGTGAAACCCTTTGCTACAAGTCTAGCTTTGTAAGTATCCAAGTTTCCATGAATATCAATTTTCTTCTTGAAAACCCACTTACTTCCAACCAGTTTGGAATTTAGAGGTGGAGAAACCAAGTCCCAAACTTGGTTATCATGCATGGATTGCATCTCAACATTCATGGCTTCCAGCCATTTGTCACAATAAGATTGTGACATTGCATCTCGGTATGTGGTCGGTTCATCTGAATCTACCACATAGCATCCATCCATGAAAAATCCATATCTCTCAGGTGGGGTGCTAATTCTACCAGATTTGCGAACGTTTTGTGTGTTTTGATCAACCATTTGATCATCCTCAACAACCTCTTGTTGATTGCTAGTGTCAACCAAACGTCTATCGGCTTGTGGTTCTCGATCCTCCTCGAGTTCCATAGTTCTGTCAGTTCCTTCCATAAGGAACCTTCTTTCCAAGAACTTTGCCTTTTGAGCTATAAACACTTTATGCTAGCTTGGATTGTAGATATAATATCCCATCGAATCTGTGGGATATCCTACAAATATACACTTAGTGGACCGACATTCAAGTTTGTCAGGGGTGTAGATCTTAACATAAACCTCACAACCCCATACCTTTAAATATGATATGATGGAGCCTTTCCATGCCATATTTCAAAAGGTGTCCTATCCACCTTCTTGGTTGGTGACATATTTAAAATACGGGCTGCGGAGATCACAGCGAAACCCCAAAATGATAGAGGTAACGAGCTTCTAGCCATCATGGATTGAACCATATCCAATAAAGTTTGATTCCTCCTCTCAGACACACCATTATGTTGTTGTGTTCCAGGTGGAGTAAGTTGTGAGACAATCCCACAACTCCTAAGATGTTCTAGAAACGCATCATTGAGGTATTCACCTTCTCTATCGGAACATAGTACTTTGATTGTTTTGTTGAGTTGATTTTGTACTTCATTTTGGAAGACATTGAACATTTCAAAGGCCTCACTTTTGTGTTTTAACAAGAATACATACCCATAGCGACTATAATCGTCGGTAAAGGTAATGAAGTATCTTTCACCTTTTCTTGTCATTGTCCTAAAAGGACCACATACATCCGAATGTATGATGCCTAATTAGTTTTTCGCCCTCTCATTAGTTCCACTAAAGGGTTCCTTGGTCATTTTTCCCAATAAACAAGATTCATATTCATCAAATGAATCAACATTTGATTTCAAAAGACCATTCTTTCGAAGTGTATGAATGCAATTTTTGCTTATGTGACCAAGATGACAATGCCAAAGAAAAGTATTACTCAAATCCATTTTGAGTCTTTTGGTGTTAGCTTGGTACAACGAGTTATCAATGTATGAGTCATCATGAATTAATTCATAAATGCCATTAAACGGCATTGCTTTAAATAAAAAGACATTATCCATGAAAACATAAATACCATTGTCAACAAACTTAAAATCATAACCAGATTGTCTTAATACAGAAACAGAGATAATATTCCTAGTCAAACTAGGGGAATATAGAATGTTTTTCAAAACAATTTCCAAACCATTTGGAAGCTTTAAAACATAATCTCCTCGGGCTCGGACATCAACCTTTGCTCCATTGCCCATGAAGAGACTTATATCTCCTTTCTTCACATCATTTCTTCTTTTGAACCCCTACAATGAATTGCAGATATGAGTTCCACATCCGGTATCCAATATCCATGTGTTAGAAGAAATAATATTAAGATCAATGTGGATCATGAAAGTTATACCTGAGGTTTGCCCCGCATCCCTCTTAGCTTTCAACTCTTTGAGATAGGTCAGACAATTTCTCATCCAGTGACCAATCTCACCACAACCAAAGCACGGATCCTCAGCGCTAACCTTTAGCTTCTTTGGTTTTGGCTCCGCCTTGGCCTTTCCCTTGAACCCCTTCTTGACTTGCCCCTTACCAACAGCAACCTTTGCCTTGGGTTCAGGGTGATGCCTTTTCTTAGAACCACCCTTAATGATCGCAAGAACGGGTAAATCCTTTTGGATCTCGGGAATCATTTTTCCCAACATGAGGCAAGAAACTTGCACCGAATCTTCGGTGTATTTGAGCCAATCCGCATAGCATCCAAATTGTTGACATCGGGTTCATCGGGAATAGGGTCGTCTAAAATGTAAGACTTCTTTTCTTCCTTGAGAACAATTCTCAAGTTTCGATACCAGTCCATGAAGTTATTATAGTTTAGACGATCCTTATCCTAATTATATGGATCTTAGTGACAAATTATGCACAGGTGGGATAATTGCGTTTGGTGCGTTGTTTGCGGCCATCTATAAAAGAGTTTAACATAGTTCAATTTAGTATTCTCGATATCAATAAAATTTTAATCTTTAATACCCTTCAATGTCTCCAAGACAACTATTGATTAAAATCTAGAACCCAACGTTTCATTCAAATAGTAGTTAGGTGACCTTTATCCTACTATTCGAATTAACAAGGTAGCCAACGTTTGACGATTGCAACCCTTTGCAACTTCTAGTTTTATGGGATCGGTTAAACATCATATGTTTAGGTGGTATGTTTAATCCCATCAACACTTTTGAATGCCATGTTAAGGTGACCCTATAGTCATGGTTTTCAAATCAATTCGTCCTACATACACACACGTGTGAGTTTACACATACAAGTGGTTAGGTGACCCTAAAGCCACAAGGTATTTGTAAAACCACCTTAAGATCACAAGCTTTCTTAAATGTGGTTAGGTGACCCTACCCCACTATCAAGTCTACAAGTGACTTAAGTGTGGTGTAAAAGGATGGTGTTCAACTTGTTTATAAAAGGGATTTTAGTTTTTCAAAATTCTAGATTGGAAAACTATTTATTGTACCTTTCATTTGCATGCATTCAAATGTATGGCACCTTTGAAAACCAATTTTCAAATTCCTTTTAATAAAACCCATTTTATTGTGAAATCATTAATAATTAATAAAACCAATTTTATAACTTAAAAGGAATCACTTTTATGTTAGTTGTCGATTTTAATTGTAACATCCATGCAAGATAAAACAATAAAACTAAAACAACCAAACAAGCATAAAATACAAACACATGTTCATAGCCATAGCCATCTAGATTGACAACACTTGTTGACCGAAACAAGTGGGTCAATAGGTCTCTCCTAAGGGACGAGCATGACACAAGGCATAATATGGTGAACTCCCACTTGACTCCACATCCAAATGCTTCAAGCGTTCACTTCTCATTGTGATCCATCTTCTTTGATTGGGCTTGATCCAAGAATGTGGCAGTTGCATCTTCTTTTACAAAATATATCCTAATACATTTTGTCTAGTAAAAGGAAGTACAACTATTCTACTTATTATTACAAACCATTTGAAAGAATAAATAGATTACAACCCGAATAAAGAATAGTTCATCCAAATGTACAAATCACAAATGATAATTCTTCAATATACACAAGATCATGGCTAGGTTATAAACATCCACACAAACAGGTCAACCTTTGACTAGGCAGGTCAACCCTTGACCATAAATGGTTCCCCTTTAACTTAGTTCTCAGCCTAAAACAGAGAACACATAGTTCTTGGCCAGAAAACCAAAGCTTCAGAGTTTTCGGCACGGAAGCTTTGGTTCACCGAGAACCTATTGTTCTCGGTCAACGCCGAGAACTTGTTTTCGGTCAACACCGAGAACTTGTTTTCAGTCAACACCGAGAACTATGGTTTACAACCATGAGTTCTCGGTCCAACCGAGAACATGTGTTTTCGGTCAACCGAGAACAAGATTTCTCGGCCAGACCGAAAACCCGGGTATTTGGTGATTTCGGCTAGACCGAAAACCTTTGGTTCCCAACCAAGAGTTTTCGGCCAGAGCTGAAAGCAACCCAGAAACTGTCCGAACAAGATTTGGTAACCAAATGACCATTTTTCCATATTTTTACCACATGCATGTATGGTATGAACTTGGAAAAACAAGGGGCAACCAAAATGCCTAAAGTCCTCGGCCAAATTGGTAAATAATACCATCAAACCCGAGCACTTTAGAACCCATTTTGAAGCATGTAATCGTATAAGCGGCTCTTGATGCCATTGTTGGGTTTTAGCAAGATTATCAAAGTCCAAAATAACCATTTATTAAGGAAAACGCAGCGGAAGATATAAGTTTTAAATCTTGATTTTACCAAACACATAAACCCGTTTATGTATAACCCAATCCAGGATCCATATACGACATGCATGCTATCATAACACAACCATAGGGTGTTAAAAAAACATACCTTCAAGTCCAGAAAACCGAAAGGGATGAAGGTTGTGAACGGCTAGAATCCAAGGAAAGGACTCCTCAAGCTTGTATACTCGACAAGCTAATCAACAAACACCTCTGGTTGCTAGGTTCCAACACTTGATGCAAATTTCCCTCTTGTTCCTTCTCTTGGTTTTCGGTCGAGAGATAGAGAGAGTTTGTGTCTGTGTGAGATAGAGATGTATGCAAGAAGTGAAGATCCAATAGATCTTCTTACATGTTATTGAAAAACACAAAATGAAGAGAGAGAGAGAGAGAGAGAGAGAGAGAGAGAGAGAGAGAGAGAGAAAGAGAAAGGAGGGGCCGGCCCCCTTAAGGGGTTTCCCCCCAAAAACTCAAACCCAATTTTTGGTATTTTTATTTCAACATATCATTATTATTTATCCTAATAAATAATAAATCTCTAATATAAATTATCCATATAATTTACTTAACACACATATGCAAATATTTTGAAACCCATTTCTAAATATATAAGTGTTGATAATCATTACTTAGATCATATCTAATAATAATTATCGTGGCGTTTGTCTAGCTTGTTATTGGGTATGACCCGACTTGGATCAATACGTACTAGCCACATCAACTCTAATATGTGTCTTGGGCAGATCAATTCCAACAATATGAAGACATAATCAAGAGTCTTGAGCAAGATTGTATGGATAGTTACAGAATATAGTCACGATATATGACAGAAATTGACGGTTTGAAAATTATGGTTTTTGAGGAGAAGGTGAAGAATACCTCACTTCAAGTAGAGAATGAATTCTTGAAATATCTTGTCTCAACAGGAAATATCTGTGGAATTTTGAACAAGATCAAGGAAGAAGATAAGTATAAGGTTATCCCTCAACCATTCAATAACAACTACTCTTTGAAAGTTGATAAAGAGAAAAGGGAGGCATACCTTAATCAGTTCAGAGAGGTTTTCAAGATAAAGAAGAATACATTGAAAACTACAAACTGGTTGAAGTGAGTGAAGATGGAGAGTTTGTTTTGAAGGAAGATGTGAAAGAAGAAAAATATGTTGAAATTCAAGTCTCAAAAGATGACTTTGATGAAGATTCTTTGGATAGAGATGACTTGAGTGATTCAAGTGATAAAATTTCTGTTGAAAGTTGAAATTCAAGTCCACCAAGCAAAATCCCACTGTTACCAAAGATACACCAAAGATGAAAAGACACTATGAATAGATGAGAAGAGAACATGTGTCATTTGACATATGTGAAAGGTCAAAGTTATCAAAGGCAACATATAATGCTTTGAGACCACCAAGCAAAGAAGTCTTGAGGAAGATAAAGAACAACAACAAGAAGAGGACCACAGAAACTGTTAACAGTGATCACTTCATCCTGTGTTTCCTGTGTTCTCCAATCAAAAACTGTTTGATATTGGTGAGGTTGAGACAGTTGAAGAATATGAGAGGAGGCAGTTAAGGCACAAAGTAAATGTGGAAGATTAACCAATCAGAATGGAGAAAATAATCTTTTTGAAATGAGTGGTAGAAAGGAAAGATATTAAGATTGAAGAGTTTGTGTCGTTCTCTATTGATTTTTATGGCCTCAAAACTCAGAAAACCATTGGCATTGAACCACCTAGACCTAGTGAAAGGTTCAAGAAAGGAAAGTCACATTAAAACTTCAAAGGAAAAGTATGGTGCAAGAACTGTGATGAGTATGGCCACACTGATTCCTGCCATGAAAGGTTTACTTTCAAACCAATCAATGTATAAAATGAAACAATGTTTGGTCAAGACTTTGGTTTTTACAAAGCAATATATGATGAATATTTGGAAAAAGGGAAGAAGTGTGAAGAGGTGGTAGATAAAGGTGAGAATTCAAAGACTGGAGAGAGAAAATAACATGTTGTGAAAAGTGAGAAGGTGACTGTGGTAGTTAATGAGAAGATGAAAAGAACTACAGTACATCAAGTGAAAAGGAACAATACTCACAACAAATCTGAAGAAGTAATGAAAAGAAATACACAACAAATCAGGATTGCTCCAAGAAATGATTCTAGATCAGTGAAGTCTGATGATTCTAAGAAATCACCAAGAGATGGAAAGAAATTGTTAAAAGTGTGCTCTCAAGGAAGAAGTCTAGAGAACTTAATGGTGATGAAAAGTTTCTGCTGAACACGGATATGAACACCATGGTTTTCTATGGAAACCAAGGAATGAGATTCAAGTGTCAAAAAAAACAGATGTGAGAAATGAAACAACTGGAAGGGATTATGTAGTTCAAGAGTACAAAAGCATAATTCCCTATGTGAAAAGCCCAATTGACAGTGGTTATGAATCAGATGAGTCTGATGGTTGTGAAGTTGTTTATGAAGATTCTAAGCCTATTCCCAATCTTAATGCAACACTTTTCCATGTCACTAATGATTTGCAAGTTGATTAAGCTCGCATTTCATTACCCAACGGATCATTTTCTTTGATATGTGTGCAGATGCAGTCCACACCAGTCAATGAAGTATGGTATATGGACAGTGGGTGTTCCAGGCACATGACATGTGACAAGAAGTCACTAGTGAATTATGAAGAAAAGTATGAAGGCCCAGTTACATTTGTGATTGATGAGAATAGAGGAAAGATTGTAGGCAATGGAATATTGACTAATGGAAAAGTCACTTTTGATAATGTGTTTTATATGGAAGGATTGCAATATAACCTTTTGAGCATCTCATAAATGTGTGACAAAGGTTATAAGGTTGGGTTTGATGACACTCATTGCTTTATTCTCAAACCTGACTTTGTGATTCCTCCATATATGATTATGATAATGGCTCCAAGAAATGGGAATTTGTATGAACTAAATATGAAAGATGCTCTTTCAAGGGGAGGTACTTGTTTTGTATCAAAGGCCACTGAAAATGAAACTAAATTGTGGCACAGAAATCTTTGTCATGTCAATCTAAAGAACATGACTAGACCTGTGAAGGGTGAGCATGTAATTTGTTTACCCACAAGAGAATTCAAACTTGATGACAAATGAATTTCTTGTCAAAAGGGTAAGAATCATAATTCATCTCACAAAACAAAGCTCATTAATACAATTGATCAAGTGCTTGAAATGCTTAACATGGATCTTTATAGTCATGTGAGTGTACCAGGTATTGGCAAAAAGAGATATTGTTTGGTGATCATAGATGATTTTTCAAGATTTACTTGGGTTTATTTCCTAAGTACCAAAGATGAAGTTGCTGAGTTGATTAAAAGTTGTGTTACAAGGGTTGAGAACCAGTTGGATGCATGGGTGAAGATAATGAGAACTGATAATGGGACTGAGTTCAATAATTGGGTAATGGAAGAGTTTTGCAATGAAAAAGGAATTATTCAACAATTCTCTACTCCTAGAACTCCTTAACAGAATGGGATTGCAGAAAGAAGAAATAGAACACTCATTGAAACTGCAAGGACCATGATAGCAGAAGCTTTCTTTCCTGTTACCTTTTGGGCATAAGCTATTAACACTGCGTGCTATGTTCAGAACAGGGTACTTCTCAACAAAAGTCAAGACAAGACTCCCTATGAGATTTTGTTTAAAAGAAAGCCCTACATCAAGTTTCTTAAGCTTTTTGGCTGCATATGTTCACTATTGAACACCAAGGATTACCTTAACAAGTTTTAATCAAAATCCTTGGATTGATTCTTTGTTGAATATTTAACACACTCAAAAGACTACAGAGTCTATATGAAAGACCATTTGAGTGTAATTGAATCATTTGATATTGTATTCAATGAGAATCAGTTCAATACTGTTGATGGAGCAGCATGGATTTTTGATCATGAAAAGTTGATCAAGTCCTTCAAGATTTATCCTGGGGACTTTGATGATACTTTTTACAAAACCAGTGTGCATATGGAAGCATATTCAAAAAAAATTGATTTGGACAAGTTGTGGTCCAAGGTTTCTGGTAAGAGACCTGAATACAGATTCATAAAGGATCCCTCAACAACTGAAAATGAACAAGTTCAAGATCAAGACCAAGGTTACAATCCAGGACAAGATCAAGAACATGGTAATCAAGACAATCAAGAGGATCAAGATGATCATGTCTTGGATGAGGAAGTTCCTAGCAGCCAACATGGAATTAAAAGACAAGCTGAAAGAGAAGAAATATTTGAACACTTGTTTCAAAGATTGAATATTGGAAACAATGATGCTTCTACTTCATAACAGAATAATGAAGAAGCACCTGAATTTCATGATGCAACAACTGATTTGATCATTGATGAACCTGATCTCAATGACACAAATCTTGAATCAACTATGTCTACTGATGTGATTATTCAATCCTCATATGTTGAAAGAACTCATCCACCTGAGAACATCATTGGAAACATCAATGAAAGAGTAACAAGAAGTGCTTATGAATCTGCAAACATTTGGTTGTACTCCTGCTTTCAATCCCAAATAGAACCCAAGAACATTGTTCAAGCATTGAAGAAAATTGTTGGGTAGAAGTTATGCAAGAGGACTTGGCTCAATTTAGAGATCTACAAGTGTGGGACCTTGTGGATAAGCCAAGAAACATATATGCCACCGGAACCAAATGGGTTCAGGAACAAAAGGGATGAAAGGGGGTTTGTGATTAAGAACAAAGAAAGACTTGTTGCATTGGGATGCTTACAAGAAGATAGGATAGACTTTGAGGAAGTCTTTGCACCAGTTGCAAGACATGAAGCAATAATAATTTTCTTAGCTTATGCTGCCTCAAAGAACATAAGAGTATTCCAATTAGATGTCAAATCTGCATTTCTGAATGGAAAAATAGAAGAGGAGGTGTATGTGACTCAACCACCGGGATTTGTGGACCCTAATTATCCTAACATAGTGTATAAGTTAAAAAAAAGCTTTGTATGGACTACATCAAGCTGCAAGAGCTTTGTATGATGAGTTATCAAATCATCTGCTTGCTAATGGTTTCCAAAGGGGAGCTATTGACAAGACTCTCTTATACAAGAAAAGAGGAAAAAATTTACTGCTGTTACAATTCAATGTTGATGATATTATTTTTGGTTCAACTAATGAACACATGTTTCTGGAGTTTGAAGAAGTGATGAAGTACAAGTACAGCATGAGCTCTTTGGGAGAAATGAACTTCTTTCTTGGACTACAAGTTCAACAAAATGCTGATGGTATATTTATATGCCAGTCTAAGTATGTGCAGGACATACTGAATAAGTTCAAGTGTCAAGACCTCAAAACTGCTTCAACTCCAATGGATACAAGTGAGAAAATGATTGCATATGAAAAGGGGGAGCCAGTAGATGAACATGAATACAGAGAAAAGATTGGATCTTTGATGTATCTGACTGCTTCAAGGACAAACATCATGTTTGTTATATGTGTTTGTGCAAAGTTCCAATCCAGTCCAAAGGTCTCTCACATGACTGCTGTCAAGAGGATCTTTAGATATTTGAAAGGAAAACCTGATTTGGGGATATGGTACCCAAAGAACCATTCCTTTGATCTAATTGCTTATATTGACAGTTACTATGATAGCTGTAATTTGAGTAGAAAGTCCACTTCTGGAGGTTGTCAATTTTTGGAAGACAGTTTGGTGTCATGGCAGTGCAAGAAACATACAACAGTGTCCATCTCAACTGCTGAAGCTAATTATATTGTTGCCTTTGCCTGTTGTGAACAGGTTCTCTGGATTCAGAACCAAATGCTGGTTTATGGTTTGAATTTTCTAAACACTCCTATTTTCATTGATAATACTGCTACATCATTTATTGTTAAGAATCATGTACAACATTCCAAGACCAAGCACATTGAAATCAGACATCATTTTATCAGGGATTGTAGTGAAAAAGGTCTGATTTAAGTAAAGAGAGTTGACACAAGTGACAATTTGGCTGACCTATTCACCATGTCACTTGATAGAACTAGATTCAACTTTCCTCTGAAAGCCCTGGGAATGATCAACTCTAATGAGGTCTGATTGATTATATGTACTTCATGTGCAAATTGACTATCTTTTCAAAGTATTGTTGAATGTTTGTTTGCTTGATATGTGAAACTGTGTTTAATGTTTGCTGATGTGTGATTTGAATTACTATTATTGTGTCTTAGGTGTCTGTGATACTTAAGGTAATGATCAGTGAATCTGTGAAGTCAGGATAAGTATTTGTTTGATCAATATGTATCTGCTTATCTGATATCTTGATTATGTGAATTATCTGATATGATGATGTTATTAGGATAACGTTAGACTATGCATCTTGTGAAGTCTGATTTCTTTGATGACGTCATTTGTATTGAGATATGAATTTGTGTTTTGAATATGCTTCAAATGTTTGTGTCAAAAGGTGTTTTGTGTCAAAAATTGGATGCTCAAATGAACATTTTCTAAGAAGATTTTACTCAAAACATTTTTTTCAAAACAGAGCAAGTTAATTATGGTGAAGAGACATGATAAGATTATTCAGTTCAACATTTGTAGAAGCTTAAAAGGTTGTAAGTGAAAATTGATCCAGCCTAAATGGGAAATGATAGTACATTGGTTATTTTTGCTAAACTTATTGATTTAATAGGCTAAAAAAACAGTTAGTACAATCATTATCAAGTATGGTTGCTTTCCATGATGTGTAAAATCTGAGGTGATATAAATATAATGACAAATGCTAATCTTTATGTGGAGATACATTGTTGCCTTTGCATGTCTCAAGATACATCTCTCCGGAAGATAGGCAGAAAAGTGATTACCCAATCTTACACAAGCCCGTTGGTATTTGGTCTTCAAAATGATTTATTTAATACATATGACAAAGAACAAAAGTGAAATGTTTATTCTTATTTTATTCAACCAAACGTTGAAAATGTTCACAAATTTTATGAAACTGCAAACATGAGGGTTTAAACTAGAACTACTGTGATGAAGGCAATCATATAAGTCCTTTAAACATTCCGAATGAAAGGCCTGTAAGTCCGAATTGCGTGGCATGTAAGTCCAACGTTCAACCTCACATATGTTTGTAAATTTGAAAAGAAAAAACTAAATTATTTAAACTGTTCTGTCATAAAAAGATTTTGACCAAATGTCAGGGGGTTGAAGTCAAATTGGGGTGATCTGGGGAAAGCCAAATAAGTTTTGAGAAGAGATAGGAGACATCATAGCACAGTGTTGTCCAGTTCTATATTTTGCTACTTAAATGAGCCTTAATGCATATCACCAACATGAAATGAAAAATCGTGCTAAGTCTAGACCTGCTGTTAACCTGTCTGATATGTCATAATGATGCTGAGAATGAAGTAATGAGAGGCAACTTAACCAATATGATCCCATGTTGAGATCTTTTTAAATGAATAAGAAAGGAAAATAACTGAAATTTGATAATGCACTATTTGCTCTTAAAAATTGTATCTGAAAGATAAATTTTTACGAAACATGGTTTAAGTCAAAAAGAGTTTCCTTTTACCTTGAAAAGGTTTAAATATGTACTTTCTAGTAAGGTTTGATATTCTTAGGCAATTCTAGAAAACTTTGTTGTTTTGTTTAACTGTTTGAGATATTCAGGCAAGCTTGATGATTTTGTGTGCTTAAATGATTTATTCATATATTTTCGAGTACACTTTTTGTTTAGAGCATACTTTTATATCTTAGGATAGATATGTCTCCTGTAGCACACTTTGCACTTTTGAATTGTTTTCGGGCACACTTTAGTATGAGAATGAACTTAACTGAATATTTGTTAACTTTTATAAGTTTTCGGGTACGGTTTATAATATGTTCAGTTATTCTAGCAAGGTTGACTATAAGAAATATTTCTAAGATGTTATTTTGGGTGTCTTTATTGATTCCTAGCAAAGTTGCCTATTTGATTGTTTATACTAGATTATTTATCTTGTGATTTATTTCTCAAGAAATCGTGTATTTCGAGTAAGCTTCCTTCATTTTATTCTCTTAGATTTATTTTTAAACTCTATAATATCTAAACAAATTCTGGAACGAGCAAGGTTTATAAATTACATTATACCTAGCAAGCTTTGTGAAATTAACTTTTTACAGCAAGGTTTGCTAAATGTGCTTTATCGAGCAAGGTTTTAAATGGGAAGATTTTTTAAATAAGATATTTTAACTGTTTGACAGCATTTTCCCACAAAAAGACAAAATGCATTTAAAACCCACTTTCAAAAGATATATAAGAGAGACTTAGTGAAATTTCATGCTTCACTTCTCTCTCCAAGCACTGTTGCAAACTGCTCTTGCTCTCGTTTCCAGAATATCAACCGCCTGATAATTTTCCATACTAATAATATTTGAACAAATACTTTTTAGCGAACAAGCTTTGTAAAACCTTTTCTAACAAACTATGTGAAAATTCACTTTAAAAGGGAGGGGGGTTGAAAATTTAAATGCAGGTGGTTAAACGCATGTATGTACTAAATGACAAAATGTTTTTAATCCTTACCTGGCGTGTAAAAGAAAAGTAAGAATCAAAAGAAATGTTTCTGCAACTTGTTTGTCAACCAATTGCATATATGTACTTTACTTTTGCTTGATATATTGTCACTTTCATCAAATCAAACTATTATAACTATTTGATTGATGAACTTCAACATATATTTCCTTCGCATTTCAATATAAATTTATATATTTGTGTTGTGTGTAGGTTCCTATATTGTTCAAGACGACGGTTTGAATCAAAATATTTTAATCTTTTATTCTCATTATTTTCTAATACCTTTTAACAACTGAATATCTATCTGACTAACATATTTCCTCTATGCTTCTCTTGACTATAGATCACAAAATGTATCCCATCTCAAGTAGCCCCAAATCATACAAAAATCATTTATCAGAATTTGAAGAAGAACTGAAAAAGGCTTTAAAGAAAGATCAAACCCTAATGTCTAAAGTTGAGAAGACCTCAGCTGCACCAAAACAGGGGGAACTCACTGAATTAGGGGGAGAATGCTTTGAATCTTCTGTCAATATATGATGATAATGTTTCAAATGATGAAACTGATAACTTTCCAAAAGAAGAGAAGTATCAAGTTGATGAAAGAAGGAAGTTCAAGGGAAAAGAAATTATTCTAGAAACTGAGAGGATACAGATCATTAATCCTCCAAAAATGTATGAAAAGATCATGGACATTGATGAATCTAATTTAAAAGCCAAAATGATCTATGAGCAAAGAATGACAGAAATTCAATATAGAGAGTTTCTTAATCAAATGTTGTCAGATAAAGAATTTGAAGAACAAAGAGAAATGATGAAACAGTTTGAAGCTAAGAAGAAATCAAGGGATGAATCGAACAATGAAAATCAGAAGGATGTCCCACAAGATGTAATTGAAAAATGTTTAAATGATGAAGAAATTCCAAATGGAGTACTAGTATCATTACTCAAGCTGATTAAAAAGGAAGAACCAGAATCAGATGGAAAAGAAAAACTAGACATTGTGATTGACAAAATTTCAAAAGTATTAAATGATGAGAGGACTGTTAAGAACAATGAGCTAGCAAATGAAAACTTGAGAAAGCAAGATGAACTGGCAGAAGAAATGGAAATTCAAAAATTTCCATGCAAATATGGCGGGAAACCTAAATTTCTTGTGAAAAATGGGATTCCCTTTGACTCTGTGAAAATCATGACAAAGAAAGAGATCCTAAGCAGCTTCAACATGATAAGAGGAAAACAAATAAACAAAGGAAAGGCAACTGCTCAATATCTAATTGGTAAGAACAAGGGAATGTCCAAAAAGATGATTCATCCATCAAAGATTGAAAAATCTGAATTCAAAGTATTATGTGACAAGTCCAAGTCCTCAGTTTCCAAACTGAACAATGCAAAGAAAATGAAAAGGGCAATGCATACCCCAAAGAAACAAAAACAATTATACTTCAAGATGGATGAACCTTCAGTGGTAGCTGTTGCAACCCAGTCAACGGCAACATTATGCCAGATGGGATATTTTATGATTCTAGAGTTGAATATCTGATTGTTCGGATGAAAGATGGAGAAATTGAGAAAATTATATTCAACGATGATTGTAGAAAGTTTACCCTAGAGCAATTGACTATGATTGCTGCACTACACTTATCTGATTATATGGAAAGACATAGGTCTACTAGTGCGCAACAATTTGAACTATTGATATACTTGAGGGAACAAGCAAAATTTGGATTGAGAGCCCAACTTTTGCAAATTAAAAAGGCTTAGTATGAACTATTGATATACTTGAGAGCCCAAATTTGTATGAACAAGACGAAAAGATCAAATGAAAAAGGCTTAGTGATTGAGAGCCCAACTTTTGCAAGATCAAATCAAAATTTTGATAACAAACCATGTTCTGTTATCAAAGAATGCAAAAATATTGAAAACATACTTTATGATGACAGAAATGGAAGGTTACTGCTGAGAAACATAAATGACATTATAAGCCACATTATCTCAGTTGAAACTGATTTAGAACTTCTTCATGTTGAGGATCTTGAGGAAATAATCAAATGGGATCTGTCTCCTTAACATCCACACCACAAGGAGATTTCTCTATTTCAGCAAAAGGCTGCTGAAATCAAGTGCTCCATAAGATAAAGATACAACTTAGAATAGGATTGATTTGAAATATCCTTATGAAAAAATTATGACTTGTAATATTTTGATTATGGTATGTAATGTGACTTTGAAATTTGATGTGTATTTTTGACTAAGTGTATGTAACTATAATAGTGATTTGGTACAGCTGAGGTTGTTCCAAACTAGGGGGAGATTGTTGGGATGAGAAAAGTTCTAATTGAAGATTGGAAACTTCTAAACCTCTCATGAAACTACTAAGTATGGAAACCGAGCAAGCTCAGACCTTCCAGCAAGGTTTTACATAAGCCTAGCAAGGTATTTTGCCTTTCGGGCAAGGTTATATTTTTGAAGTCTTCTTAAGTGCCAATCCGAGCAGGGTTCACTTTGTCTAGCAAAGTTGTTCTTCTTGCCAAGCAAGGTTTGTTGTCCCAGCAAGCTCTTGGCTTAACCAAGCTAATGAAACCAAGTATTTTGGAAAATCTAGCAAAGTTATTCATGAATAAACACTGGTCCCAACATGCTTGAAGAAAGTTGTCAAGGAAATATCTTGAGGACCTTTTCTTGCAAGGTTCAACTCCAGCACAAGTCTACAGTGTTACCAGCACACTTGGGTTTTTTCAACAAGTTAGTTTTTAACAAAGAATTGAAGGGATCTCCGAAGGACAAGTTTGCTCGTAAGACCATATCGATCAAAGTTTGCTATGTTCCAGAAGATTGAAGTATGCTAGGTTAATATTTTCTTGGAAAATATTCTAAGTAAAGTCTACCCGGAGAACTATTCCCCAGCACACTTCGGTTACGAGGTCTGCTCGTAGAAGACAAAAGCTACAAAGCATATCCGAAGACCTATTTTACACTTAGAATCTTTTGTAATATGTTTTTCTGATTATGTATCATTGATTAGGGTTTCCAGAAGGAATGACAGTTGTCAGGGTAAGCCTATAAATAGAATAATTTTGGGCACGCCTAAAAAGAGACACGTGAGAGACCAGAGATACGATTGAGACAGCTTTATAATAATCCTGACTTTGAGTGTGACGACCGTTCTCTTTAATACGTACTGACAAAAACATTCCCTTTCTGGAACCCTGATTGATTCCCGTTTGTATCAATCTTTCTATAAATGGAAATCTTATAAGTTACATTCTGTGTTTGTTACCACAGTATTTATCGTGCAACATATATTGTGTTAGTGATTCCGCCGTGAATAAAATATTGTTCTTACCTTAAATAGCATGTCGTTAACCTTCTTGTCAACACTTAACTGTGTGGGTTGCGACATTGGTAGAGTGATCGAAATATATCCAAGGGGATTGACACACGAGAGGGAATAGGAATAAATTAGAATTGTTATAAAAACGTTAACTTACATTTTATATATAGATACTGACCTCATTCGATAAACAGGTCCTAACGGATGAGCTCTCATTCGTCATTATACGTTAAGTTCATTCATCAACATAACGATTGACTTCATACGTCACCCTCATTTGTTGATATCCCCTAACGAATGAGGATGAAAGACACGCGGACACATTCGTTATTAGCTACTCTAACAAATATGTCAATACACTTAACGAATGTGTCTTATAATAATTACCAAAACAAACCTATACAATTATCTATTTCCATGTTACATTAAACAAAGATCGAGACGCAAAACAATGTATCAACTAACTCCACCTAGTCTCGAGCTCTTTGTGTCTTCATTTTTTAAATCTGCTAGTCTTCCAGTTATGAGTCGCAAAAGCATAACATATTCGAACACCATGTTGGAATTGCATAGCTTGGTCATTATCTTTCATGTTCTCCCGTCTGATCCAATTCTTGTATAATACTTTGTTGTCGGACTCAGACAGGTTGACTAGCCACATAGTAACTATAGTCCTTATAAACTTGGTCTTCAAACCTGAACCCAATAAAATTATTTCCTCGTCGGTCTTGTTGTCGTAGTACCACCAATTAAGCTTCTTATAAAGAATTTTGCGGAAAAGTCTTTGCATGAACCTTTTTCAACGTACATGCCAGCTTTATGTTAAGTATCAGTTTCCTCCAACCAGTACGTGGATCAATTAATCAATATATTTGCACGTAGACACCTACAGTTTGAAATTTTTAAATCCATAATTTACCTCATGTACCAAGTCTCGGTAGAACCAATCAGCCATCTGATTTCCTCCTCGTTTCATGAACGGCTTGGTAGCTAGCACACGAACATCCCAACGTGGCATGGTAAGCACGTCAGCATTTTGTTTGAAGTACTGAACCCCGTTCTCCCACTTTATGATGCATACCTTAAGATCAGATTCGTACATCCATTGTAAGAATAATATATAATAATATGTATTTATATATGGCCAATATAATCATTTATATTATAATAGATCAAAATATTAACTATACCTTATTATATATTAGGTTGGTAATTGTTAATGGCCCGTAATACCTGTAATTAACTAATAAAGGGTTTCCTCTTGGCTGTATATATAGAGAGATAAATATTAACATCATAAAATAATCTCACACGCATACAATTTTTTGTGCATCCTCTCTCCTAAACCGGGTTCCTCTCAGGAACCCTAACATCATCCTTAACTATGCATCCTAAAGGGGAACTCGATGAAGATGACAAACATGTCGACTACATCATACCCAATTGCGGTTACTAATCTCTCTGTTGCAACGGGTTCATAGTTTAAATATTTTAATGTTTTCTATTACTTACATGAAGAACTGATCAACATGTGGTATCAGAGCAATATTGATTAATCATTTCTTATTGTTTTCCCTAAATCTGGATTTAAATTCGAAAAACATGAATTTTGATTACAACCTTAATTTTATCAGTTTTATTGTTTTGTTAAGAAAACGGGTTATAATTGCTAAAATTCATATTTAAAACTCTATTATATTCGAAATCTGTTAAAAATATGTTTAAGATTTCAATCCCTGAGAAAACTGACTAAAGATTCTTCGAAGATGTTCTTCATGTTCAACATAAAAACCCAAGAATCGTCCTTATTATGGATGAATCGTAGAAATAAAATATGTTCTTTCCAATTTTGATTGATTTTTATCTATTAAAAATTTTGAAACATGATATCGTTTTATCAATAAAAGATTTCAAAATCTTAGATAATTAAAATTAAATCTTTTAAATTTGGAAACAAGATATTCCATTATAATTCAAATTCCATCTTTATCATAAATTAGTTTATGGGATTTAAAAATAATTGATGGAATAAAATAATTTATGGGTTAAAATTAGTGTATGGGTTAAGGATTTAAAATTAAATTTTGGTTTTTTCTAAAATGGTTTTTGTTTACCAAAATCTCGAAAACCTTATAAAAACCCGAAAACTCTCATAATCCCGAAAACCCACTAAAAGCCGGACTCACTAAATTTCCCGAGAACTCATAATTCCCAATAACTCAAAAGTCTCGATAACTAATTTCCCAAGAACTCTGATTTTCCTGCAAATTGTTCCTAATTAAATGTTTTGTAAACAATTAAATCTTATAAAATTTTACAAAACATAAAAAGCTTAACTTGAGTGAATTTTGATGTATCACTTTGCCCAAAGGTGATGTGTTACATTTACCATATCATTCAAGTCTAATTAAAAGCTTTTGTTAGTTTTTGCATAACATGATACAAATGTCTCACTTCTGCCCAAAGGTGATGTGTTACAATTGTTTTGCACACGTACTTAAATAAATTTTAATTATGCCCAAAGGTGATTATTTTTTGTTTAAGTAGAACTTTTAATTATAGTCTATTAGTTTGATGTTAATAATAGACATATCACATCTTCAATAAAAGATAATGATCCTCACATTAATGATCCTTCATTAATTTAATGATAATAAGTTTTAACATTGCTCACTATAATTTTCTTCTATAAATAACTATCTTAACAATCATACACTATAATATTAAAACATAATATAAGTTTTACATCATAAAGAATTTCAATAACATTTAGCTTTTCTTAGTTTTCATTATCCCTTAAGAAATGATATGACTATCCTATTGCTTTTTCTAACAATAATCATTATATTGAAAACTAGAACATAACAAATGTGATGAGTCAATCATAATGTCTCTTATGATAATGATATCAATAACTTATTTAAATAAATTCTATCACTAGAAGTAACATCCGAAAAATTTTAATGATGAATAAAGGAAGTTATGTTTAGTGATTTCGCGTAATTAATTAATATCGGGTAGGGAGCGGGTCTTGGACGTGGATTAATTGAGATGGGTTAAATGAGAATGGGATTTCAGGGATATAAATACCCCCAAAATCCCAAAATATCTTCATTTTCACCAAACTCCCTAACACCCCAAAACACACACACACACCACACGCATACCGCCGCCGGCCGGCCGAGCCAAGGGAAGAGTCGGGCAGGTCCGAGAGAGAGCGATTAGTGTACTAGCAAGTAAACGAGATCCAAACAAGCCCAAAAAGGTATGATTATTGATCTTTGAAGTTTAAAGATCCAAGCTTTTTTAGTGTTTAAGCGACCGAAAATGGTCGGGAAGCGTAGTGGGTGATATTGAACCATAGCAAGGGTGTTAAAATCGCTCAAAATGCTGGAAAGAAACCGAACAGCGGCTGTCTGGGCAACTTCGCCTGCATCTGGGCAACTTCGCCTTCAAAGCGATGAACTTCGCCTGCAAGCTAAGTTCGCCTGATGACAACTTCGCCTGCAAGCCCAGTTCGCCTGATGACAACTTCGCCTAAAGCCAAGTTCGCCTGATGACAACTTCGCCTAAAGCCAAGTTCGCCTGATGACAACTTCGCCTAAAGCCAAGTTCGCCTGATGACAACTTCGCCTAAAGCCAAGTTCGCCTGATGACAACTTTGCCTAAAGCCAAGTTCGCCTGATGACAACTTCGCCTAAAGCCAAGTTCGCCTGATGACATCTTCGCCTAAAGCTAAGTTCGCCTAAGGTTTAACTTCGCCTAAAGCTAAGTTCGCCTAAGGTTTAACTTCGCCTAAAGCTAAGTTCGCCTAAGGTTTAACTTCGCCTAAAGCCAAGTTCGATTAGGAAGTAAACTAAAAATCTAATGAAAAATGTGTTAAGACAGTTAATGGAAATAAAATTTTTCCAAGCTGACCCAGCCAGGGGCTCTGCCCCTTGGACCCTGCTAGGGGCTGCCGCCCCTAGACCCCAGCCAGGGGCTCTGCCCCTTGGACCCTGCTAGGGGCTGCCGCCCCTAGACCCCGCTGCACTGTAAGGTTGTAATGCTATGTATAAGGTAAGTATAATATGAATGCTTATGCGTATGAACGTGATAGAGATAATAAAAGAAGGAAATAATTATGTATGGTCATATGGTTACGAAAAGGGTATCGAGCCCTAATAATACTCGAGGTATGATGTATGGTTGTATGGTTACGAAAAGGGTACCGAGCCCTAATAAAACTCGAGGTATGATGTATGGTTGTATGGTTACGAAAAGGGTACCGAGCCCTAAAAATACTCGGGGTATAATGTATGGAACGAAGAGGGAATCGAACCCTACTAATATTCGAAAACTAGGGACCAGACCCTTATAATATCTGTGATGTTAGGGACCAGACTCTTATAATATCTGTGATGTTAGGGAATCGAACCCTTCTAATATTCAAAACTAGGGACCAGACCCTTATAATATCTGTGATGGTAGGGACCAGACCCTTATAATATCTGTGATGTTAGGGAATCGAACCCTTCTAATATTCGAAAACTAGGGACCAGACCCTTATAATATCTGTGAGGTTATAGGGCGAAAGGCTATTTAAAACGTATGATTATGTATGTAAAGAAAGTATGAAGGTAAAAATGAAAGTAAAAGCACTTAAGTGTGTATGAAAGAAAGTTAAGAGGTTAAGTATGAAGTGTAAAGAATGTATTGTATGATTATGTGATTAACTAGAACTCACTCAGCGTAGCTGACTTTTAGTATGCACGCAGGTGAGTAGGATGAGACAGCTGGCTTGAGCGGGGATACATGGCAGAAGAATAAGAGCCTGGCATCTGAAGACTTACGATGTTTTAATTTTAATGTTTTAAATGTGAAAGACAAAGGACGTTTTGAGACAAGTTATGAAATATTGTAATGTTTTATGAAAGTTTTATATTCCGCGTAAATGTTTTAATTAACTCTGATATTTAGAACTGTGTTTATGAGTAAATCCAACACGAAAGTAGGGTTACCGGTAACGGGGCCTTACAAGTTGGTATCAGAGCAAAGTTCGAGAGATTTAAGCATCCTACATGCTTAGACTCGAACAGAGTATGGGATATAAGTAAGAAATGAAAGAAGATGCCAGTCCAAGAATGCCATGTGTCGCTCAAGCAAGATCAGTAAAGGTAAATTGTATGATTAAATGATATATGTTAATGAGAAAGAAAATATATGTGAACAAAAGGGATAGGAATAATTGATTGTTGATTTGACTAATTGCTTAAGTAGAATCAGCACAAATAGACTCATAAAGGGAAGTGTATAGGACACGGAAAGCAATGTGATCAGCTAGTCACAGCTGGCCACTGTTATTACCTGTTAGCCTTGCTATCCTTGTACTAAATAGTTCCTTGAATGATGATGTCTGTGTTTTCCTTTTTAGAATACAATGGCTGGAGCCGGAGACATTGTTGGAGCCGGAGGTCGCACTGGACGACGCGGCAGGCCTCGTCGTGTCCAGCAACCTTCGATTGAGACCGCTTCCAACACTGAAGCTGAAGGAAGCGCAGCGGGAAGGAACCCGGTAAACAATGAAGGAGTTCAACTGGATCCTGCAATTCAAGCAGCTATTGTTCAAGCTGTAGCCACTGCTGTGAAAAATATTACCCCGGGAAGGTCTGCTGGAAGCCGTGAAAGAACTGTTGAAGGGGCGGGTGGTAATGGTAGGAAGGATGACGAGAGGGAAAGGGATGACTCAAGTGAGGTAAGGTCTGTGAAAGATGATGATAGGAAGAAGGGCCGAGGCGGTTGCAACTATAAGTCCTTCAAAGGTTGTGACCCCCCTAAGCTGACTGGTTTAGGAGACGCAATCGCTACTCTTCAGTGGATAACCGCCATGGATAAGGTTATCCGCATTAGCGAGTGCCCGTCCCGATCAAGCGGTAGGTTATGCTACTCAATCATTCGAGGATGAGGCTATGTATTGGTGGGAGAGTGTGGAGCAGAGGAAGACCCGAGAAGAGATCAAAGAGATGAGGTGGGACGATCTGAAGGAGTTAGTAATGAAGAAGTTCTGTGCTGACGCCGAGGTTGAAAGGGCGGAGATGAAGTTCCTAAACTTGAAAGCTGGGACGATGACACATCGTGAGTACACTACAGAGTTCAATCGAATGTCTAGGTTGGTACCCGATATGGTC
Source organism: Bidens hawaiensis (assembly GCF_021521415.1). NCBI lineage: Eukaryota > Viridiplantae > Streptophyta > Magnoliopsida > Asterales > Asteraceae > Bidens > Bidens hawaiensis. The sequence continues at coordinate 85,229 of NW_027505725.1, read as the reverse complement.
AGCACTGAGGCTAAGAGAATCAAGTGTTATGTGAGGGGATTACCACAGAGAGTCCGCATGTTAGTCAGGACAAGTAAACCTGCTACTTTCGATTCTGCTGTCGAACTCGCAGAGATGGTCTATGCAGACCTGGCTGCGGATGATGTGGTGGTGGGAGACGAGAAGAAAGAGAAGAAATGGGCCGCTCCTGCTAAACGACCCGGTACTCAGTTATGGAACCCCTAAGATAAGAAGCAGAGAGTGTGGGAGAAGGGATCGTGTAAGACCTGCGGAAAGATGCATGGTGGTGAGTGCAAGTGGGGTAAAAGTTCTGGTGTTTGTCTCAAATGTGGAAAGGCTCACGGTGGGGAATGCCGGATGGGGTCTAATGTGTGTTATAAGTGTGGGAAGGTAGGGCATTATGCCAATGAGTGCAGTGCAAAGCCAGCATGTTACAAATGTGGCAAGACAGGCCACATGGCGAGAGAGTGCACAGATGGTGAAGCTGAAGGTAGTGGAAGGAAGGATGCCGATCAAGCTAGGCCAAGAACTAGAGCCTACATGCTGACCCAAGAACAAGCCAAGCAGATTCCGGATGTCGTCACAGGTACGTTTCTAGTGAACGGTGTTTCCGCTTCTGTATTATTTGATTCGGGCGCAAACAAAAGTTTCGTAGCCACACCATTTAGTAAACTAGCTAAAATGAAATGTTGCCGAGTGTCTGAAACTTTTGTAGTAGAAACCGCTAGTGACACTTCGGTTAAAATAACAAAAATGGTTAAGAACTGTAAGATAGAATTGGAAGGACATGAGTTCCCGATTACCTTGTACGTTATGACCTTGGGAGGGTTCGATGTGTTTTTGGGTATGGATTGGTTGTCTGAGTTTGAGGCTCAGATAGTATGTAAGAGTAGGATGATAAGGTTAAAGTCATTGGATGATAGTGCGGTAACGGTTTATGGTGATAAGGAAAGTTCTGGGCTTAATGTCATTTCGATGATAAAAGCCGAGGGTTTGCTAAGGCGAGGGTGTCGTGCCTACCTGGCGTATGTCGTCAACGCTGCGGCCGAGACGAAAGAAATGAAAGATGTTCCTATTGTACGCGACTACCCAGAAGTATTCCCTGAGGATCTTCCGGGGTTGCCGCCGGAGCGAGAGAAAGAATTTCAGATAGATTTAATACCAGGAGCCCAACCTGTCGCAAAAGCGCCTTACCGTCTAGCACCGTCCGAGATGAAAGAATTGATGTCACAACTGCAAGAACTCCTCGACAAAGGTTTCATAAGACCGAGTGTTTCCCCGTGGGGCGCACCAGTGTTGTTCGTGAAAAAGACGGATGGAAGTATGAGAATGTGCATAGACTATCGTGAGTTGAATAAGCTTACGGTAAAGACTAGATATCTGTTGCCAAGGATTGATGATCTGTTTGACCAACTTCAAGGTTCAAGTTGGTTCTCACGAATAGATCTCAGATCAGGCTACCATCAGCTGAAGGTGAAGGAGGCAGACATCCCTAAGACAGCGTTCCGAACGCGGTATGGACACTACGAGTTCCTCGTAATGTCATTCGGTCTAACAAATGCTCCTGCAGCATTTATGGACATGATGAATAGGGTGTGTCGGCCGATGTTGGATAAGTCGGTTATCGTCTTCATTTACGATATATTGATTTATTCAAAGAACGAGTCTGACCATGCTGAGCATCTGAGAGAGGTATTGGAGACTCTAAAGAAAGAGAAGTTGTTTGCCAAGTTTTCGAAGTGCGCGTTCTGGTTAAGAGAAGTGCAATTTTTAGGTCATGTGATTAATCCGGAAGGGATTACCATGGACCCAGCTAAGATTGAAGCGATAACGAATTGGAAGACTCCACAGAACCCGACTGATATACGAAGCTTCCTAGGGTTAGCTGGCTACTATAGGAGATTCATTGAAGGTTTCTCCAAGATAGCCGCACCGCTGACCGGTATGACTCGAAAGTCGATAGTAGTCAGTTGGGGAAAGTTTCAGGAAGAAGCCTTTGAAAAATTGAAGAAGAGACTCACGCAAGCTCCAATCCTTACTCTACCCGATGGTGACGAGGATTTCGTTGTTTGTGCCGATGCTTCGCATCAAGGATTAGGTTGCGTGTTGATGCAACGAGGGAAGGTGATAGCTTACGCGTCTAGGCAGTTGAAGGTCCATGAAAGTACTTATCCGACGCACGATTTGGAGTTAGCAGCTGTAGTGCATGCTCTTAAGATATGGAGGCATTATCTGTACGGTACTAAGTGCACTATTTATACAGATCATAGGAGTTTAAAGTACTTCTTCGAGCAGAAAGAATTGAACATGAGGCAGAGAAGATGGTTAGAATTGATAAAGGATTACGACTGTGAGATTAAGTATTACCCCGGTAAAGCTAACGTGGTCGCTGATGCGCTAAGTCGTAAGAATGAGGAAGTCCTTCCAGCAGTGAAGTCATACAAGTTGATCATGAACTCAAGTCTTTTTGAAGAAATCATCAAAGTGCAGTCAGAAGTGTTAGTAGACGAAGGGTTAGTAAAGAAAGAAAGGATTTATGGCCAGCAAGATGGGTTGATGGAAAACACTCATGGAGTTAAAACTAGGTTCGACCGTATGTGGATCCCACGCCATGGTGATCTTAGAAGTCGAATCTTAAATGAAGCTCGTAAGTCAAGGTACTCAATCCATCCTGGAGCTACAAAGATGTACCAAGACTTAAAAAGAGATTACTGGTGGCCAGGAATGAAGAACGATGTAGTGGATTATGTTGGTAAGTGCTTAACTTGCTAACAAGTCAAAGCCGAACACCAAAAGCCTTATGGGAAAATGCAACCGCTAGAGATACCTGAGTGGAAATGGGAACACATCACCATGGACTTCATAACTAAGCTACCTCGTACAGCTAAGCAACATGATACCATCTGGGTGATTGTGGACCGTTTGACCAAGAGTGCTCACTTTCTGCCCATACGAGAGGCCATCTCGTTAGAAACGTTAGCAAGCTTGTTCATCAAGGAAGTTGTAACCAAGCATGGAGTACCGTTATCAATCGTGTCTGATAGGGATACACGGTTTACTTCGAGGTTCTGGAAGAAATTCCATGAAGCTATGGGGACGAGGTTGAACATCGGTACGGCGTATCATCCTCAAACCGATGGACAGTCTGAAAGGACGATCCAAACCCTTGAGGATATGCTACGTGCTTGTGTCTTAGACTTTGGTGGAAGTTGGGATGATCATCTGCATCTGGCAGAGTTCTCCTATAACAACAGTTACCATTCAAGTATTGGTATGCCACCGTTTGAGATGCTTTATGGTAGACGATGTAGAACCCCGGTGTGTTGGGGTGAGATTGGTCAGAAAGAAATGGGAAGTCTAGAAGTGGTTCAAGAAACGTCTTCAAAGTTCGATCAGATCAAAGCAAGAATGAAAGCCGCGCAAGACAGACAAAAGTCTTATGCAGATAAGCGGCGACGACCAATTGAGTTTAACGTTGGTGACAATGTGATGCTCAAGGTCTCGCCTTGGAAGGGGATTATCCGTTTTAGGAAAAGAGGAAAGTTGAGTCCGAGGTACATTGGACCGTTCAGGATTGTAAATCGTGTGGGTGAAGTAGCTTATAAACTGGATTTACCCGATGAGTTAGAAGGAATTCATTCAACCTTCCATGTTTCTCATCTGAGGAAGTGTCTAGCTGATGACACATCTCACGTGCCATTAATGGACATCGAGGTTGATGAACAATTGAACTACATCGAGCAACCGATAGAGATCGTTGATCGTAAGGAGAAGCAGCTTCGTCACAAGACTATACCTTTGGTAAAAGTGATATGGAAACACCGCAAAGGATCGGATGCTACTTGGGAAGCCGAGGATGAGATGCGCAAGTTTTACCCTAGTTTGTTTATGTAATAGTTAGGTTTCGGGAACGAAACCTCTTTAAGAGGGGAAGACCTGTAACATCCTAAAAATTTTAATGATGAATAAAGGAAGTTATGTTTAGTGATTTCGCGTAATTAATTAATATCGGGTAGGGAGCGGGTCTTGGACGTGGATTAATTGAGATGGGTTAAATGAGAATGGGATTTCAGGGATATAAATACCCTCAAAATCCCAAAATATCTTCATTTTCACCAAACTCCCTAACACCCCAAAACACACACACACACCACACGCATACCGCCGCCGGCCGGCCGAGCCAAGGGAAGAGTCGGGCAGGTCCGAGAGAGAGCGATTAGTGTACTTGCAAGTAAACGAGATCCAAACAAGCCGAAAAAGGTATGATTCTTGATCTTTGAAGTTTAAAGATCCAAGCTTTTTTAGTGTTTAAGCGACCGAAAATGGTCGGGAAGCGTAGTGGGTGATATTGAACCATAGCAAGGGTGTTAAAATCGCTCAAAATGCTGGAAAGAAACCGAACAGCGGCTGTCTGGGCAACTTCGCCTGCATCTGGGCAACTTCGCCTTCAAAGCGATGAACTTCGCCTGCAAGCTAAGTTCGCCTGATGAACTTCGCCTGCAAGCGAAGTTCGCCTGATGACAACTTCGCCTAAAGCCAAGTTCGCCTGATGACAACTTCGCCTAAAGCCAAGTTCGCCTGATGACAACTTCGCCTAAAGCCAAGTTCGCCTGATGACAACTTCGCCTAAAGCCAAGTTCGCCTGATGACAACTTCCCCTAAAGCCAAGTTCGCCTGATGACAACTTCGCCTAAAGCCAAGTTCGCCTGATGACAACTTCGCCTAAAGCCAAGTTCGCCTGATGACAACTTCGCCTAAAGCTAAGTTCGCCTAAGGTTTAACTTCGCCTAAAGCTTAGTTCGCCTAAGGTTTAACTTCGCCTAAAGCTAAGTTCGCCTAAGGTTTAACTTCGCCTAAAGCTAAGTTCGCCTAAGGTTTAACTTCGCCTAAAGTTAAGTTCGCCTAAGGTTTAACTTCGCCCCAGCCAGGGGCTCTGCCCCTTGGACCCTGCTACGGGCTGCCGCCCCTAGACCCCGCTGCCAGGGGCTCTGCCCCCGGACCCCCGTTCGTTGTGGGTCATATAAAGATAGACATACATTATGAGAAGTGATAGTTAATTGATACGTATACTTGTTATACAGTCAGCCGTGCACAACTGAAGAAAGGAATTACGATTAACGGTGAACGTAACCGTGTTCAGGTGAGTTTCTAGCCCCATTCCTTGTTATGTTTTCGGGGCTGTGTGCATACTTGATGTGATGTTAATACATTTATCCTAAGTGATAAGTGTATGCCCTATGTGATATATGTGTTATGTAAGAATGATTGCTTGATAGTACGTGAACGATCTTCGGATATTGCGCACACTGTCAGGTTGTAATGCTATGTATAAGGTAAGTATAATATGAATGCTTATGCGTATGAACGTGATAGAGATAATAAAAGAAGGAAATAATGATGTATGGTCGTATGGTTACGAAAAGGGGTACCGAGCCCTAATAATACTCGAGGTATGATGTATGGTTTTATGGTTACGAAAAGGGTACCGAGCCCTAATAATACTCGAGGTATGATGTATGGTTGTATGGTTACGAAAAGGGTACCGAGCCCTAAAAATACTCGGGGTATAATGTATGGAACGAAGAGGGAATCGAACCCTACTAATATTCGAAAACTTGGGACCAGACCCTTATAATATCTGTGATGTTAGGGACCAGACCCTTATAATATCTGTGATGTTAGGGAATCAAACCCTTCTAATATTCGAAACTAGGGACCAGACCCTTATAATATCTGTGATGGTAGGGACCAGACCCTTATAATATCTGTGATGTTAGGGAATCGAACCCTTCTAATATTCGAAAACTAGGGACTAGACCCTTATAATATCTGTGAGGTTATAGGGCGAAAGGCCCTTTAAAACGTATGATTATGTATGTAAAGAAAGTATGAAGGTAAAAATGAAAGTAAAAGCACTTAAGTGTGTATGAAAGAAAGTTAAGAGGTTAAGTATGAAGTGTAAAGAATGTATTGTATGATTATGTGATTAACTAGAACTCACTCAGCGTAGCTGACTTTTAGTATGCACGCAGGAGAGTAGGATGAGACAGCTGGCTTGAGCGGGGACACATGGCAGAAGAATAAGAGCCTGGCATCTGAAGACTTAAGATGTTTTAATTTTAATGTTTTAAATGTGAAAGACAAAGGACATTTTGAGACAAGTTATGAAATATTGTAATGTTTTATGAAAGTTTTATATTCCGCGTAAATGTTTTAATTAACTCTGATATTTAGAACTGTGTTTATGAGTAAATCCAACACGAAAGTAGGGTTACCGGTAACGGGGCCTTACACTAGAGTTATTATATATTTAGTTTTTATCAAGAATAATCAAAATAACTCCTAAGATTCATGCACTCCTTAAATATTCTAACTATAAGTTAAACGTCATTACTATATACATCATAATGTAAAATACCATGACCCATAAAGTTAAGGTCTCAAACATGGAAATAAGTACACCTTTCTAATGCATTACATACTAAAATATTCTATTATTACAATTTGTTGCCTTAAAAATCAACTATAACACTCATAAGTAATAAAGGAAAACGAGTATGTTGATTAGCAATACATGTAAAAGAAAATAATATGGCAGTGGAACATAAGATGTTATTCAATTCACTACCACTAAAAATCTTAAAGAGAATAATTCTAAGGTTCATAGACAAAATACAAGTGTTACTTCCAGCTTTAATTCTCTAAGGAGAACTCTCATTGCAAAAATATGCCATTAGATTAGGCATAGAAATTACAAGGCAATCCATAATTCAAAAGAACGACTATCTAAAACTAATAGTTGTACAAATGATATTAAAGTTTGCTAATCATAATATTCCCATTAACACATGATTGGTTGAGTCTGGTTCTATATGTTTACCCGAAATCAACAAATAACTAACACGAGTGTCAATGACAAATTTACATGTTAAGGTTATTAGAATCATGATAAATTGTCTTCTAATTATGCTTTACGATACCTTACATATTCTAGATATTAATCAGATTTTAGTATCACTACTTAAGCTACATTATGACAGTTGTGAGGTTCGCATAGCCAACATAAAGTCACTCTTACCTTAAACTCTCATATTATTTGTTATCAATATCTGGGTTGAAAAATTTATAAAATAAAATTAGATGATATTACATACTTTCAAAACTTTTTTTATCATGCAAATAAAAATTTAACAAAAGACAAATGAGACTTATAAAATTCATCCATTAAAATCAAATTTCATGAGAAATAATGACATGGTTGATGAGAGTGATTTTTCATCTAATATCATTCTTAGTGATTTTAATCATGTGTTAGATGCCCTAAATATTACTTGGCTTAAGGAATAAATATGGGTCCACCATGAGTTATATTAAACTGACATTCATGGAACTTATTCAAAACGGAAAATTCAAACATAATTCTTTTATCATTTAAAAAGCTATTTACTTGTATCTAATCTGACTTCTATGGTCCATGGTTTTAAAGAGATATATTCATATATACCTAATAAGATTTCTTCTAAATATTTCCCTAAGTTTATTATGACATCCGGACGTTAATGAAATCAAATCAAGTCTACCATATATATGACAGATTCCCACATCACGTACATCATTGAAACTTCTCTTGTATTTTCCTTGAGATATTAAAGTTCAGTGGTAGCCTTAAGTGTCTGAATCATAACTTACAAGATTTGCAAGAGGTGGTGGGGTGAAAACTTGATATTATTTCAATTACACCTCTTGTACAAGACAGTGCTCCTTCACAACACTTTTTCATCAAAACTTATCTCTTTAGAATTTACTACTACTACTATTACTCTTACAAAAGTATCATTGTTGCATAAACGTGGAAAAATTCAGATTTCTTACTAAACTAATCCTCACCAAGAGAAACTGCAACAACTTATATTATTAACTTGTTTCTTTGTTAAATCTTTTGGTCTTTTAATATTTATCCTAAGCATGCTAATTTCCTAAAGGTTTCTATGGTTAGTTGGAGCAGTAAAAGTCCTTATAATGATTTGCTAAAAGTACATAGGCGGAGAGAAATGAGTCACCAAATTTAACTCCACTTACACCTCTTGTACACCATACTACACCAACTCTTACACACTTAGAATATTGAAAATGATAGCAACCTATCTAAGAGCTAATCCATAAAATTGAGACTTTTAAAATTACCCATTAATCAACTTAGGAGGCCATCCAGGTTTTAAAACCTACCGACATTGATGATTGTGTAACCTCCCTAACAAAACTTGAAATGGATGTTGGAAAGTTTAATGATCATACCCCTTCTAATTAAATCATTAAATCAATCAATCTTCTTAATGGAATAAATCTATTATTAGCAAAATTGACTCCATAAGTTAGAATAACATTTGAGATTTGGTTGAATCACCTAAGAGTGTTCATAACTAAACTATATCTCAATAAAAAAAATTTAAGACATCAAGAAGCACGATTGATTGTTAAAGGTTATATTCAAGGAGAAACCAATTATCAAAGAATCGTCTTACCTATATTACAAAAGATTTCTTTAAGTATCATTATTATTCTAGTAGCTTATAATAGTTAAACGCTACATTAGATGAACATTAAAACAACTTTCCCTAACAATCGGCTTACATATTTATATGTTCATAAAACAACCTAAACGTTATAAAATGAAGGTCAAAGAACATGTAGTCTATAAGTCAATAAAATCCATATATGGGTTAATGCAAACATCAAAATGTGATGAAATCTTTATACAATTATTTTCATCAAAAACCAAGTAGATTAATGTACATATCTTAAAATGAGTGGGAGAAACTAAAAACAAACTTGTCCATAGATATATGACATTCTTTTTGCAAGTATATGTTACATAAGTCAAAGCATTATTCACACACTTTGATATAATAGATCTCAGAGATATTCCTTACACATGTAACAAACAATATTGCTCTAATTTAGAGGATCATAGGAACACAGATTATTTCCTTATGCTTTATTAACTAGAAGCCTTATATAAGTTCAAGTCTATACTCGTTTAGATATTACACAAAATTGCAACACACTAGATATGTCTAGATTAATCTGAAGCATCTAAAAGAGTACTAAGATATCTTTAAAGGAAACGAGAGCCTATAATTTAAAAGAAGAAGTGAGAATTCAAACTGTTAGATTACTCTAAACTATGTCATATTAAGAGATAAGAAAATGTAATTTTCGGGATATATTCTTATGTTAGCAGATAAATCTATCTCATGAAGGAGTCATAATGAACTGATAACAACAATCTAAGTTACAATGACATAGTGTGTTGATTAATCACAAAGCAATTAGCAATAAATGTTGTTGAAAATTTATTAGTGGACTCATAAGTTTAGTAACTCCATATAATATATATATTGAAGATTTACCATGATAAAGTCAGCTACCATGTTTTCTCAAACAGTCTCAATTCCGAGAATTGTTGCATTAAAATTTCGATATGAAATCAATTAATCGTTTATGAACGAATTGAGGAATCTAAATTTTCGTATCGAATACATCCATGATATGCTTAAGGATCCGATAAATAAAACTTTCACCCATAAATATTATGAAAGCGCTTATAATAATGACGGGTTATTGATGACTATGCGCAACTGCGTATCATACTATGAATGATTAACTATTAAATTCCTCATCAGTTTTGATTTTGTACGACTCTTAATATGTTCTGCATGCATAATGGCATATAGACGAATGAATATACAAATCAAACAAACATTCTGAGGGCTTACTTGAAAATTTTGATCATAACTACTTAGGTTTTAAATAAGGACTGCAGTATGATTAATTGGGGCCTTGAGCTGATGTTCAATTCAATGACTATATTTCTCTTCTCCAGTTTAAGATTAAAGCTAAAATGAGTGTTAACTCCTGATCCTGCTTATCGAATACTCATAATAAATGATTACTCGGCCAAGTGGGAGAATGTAAGAATAACATATAATAATATATATTTATATATGGCCAATATAATCATTTATATTATAATAGGTCAAAATATTAACTCTACCTTATTATATATTAGTTTGGTAATTGTTGATGGTCCATATTTCTTATGACTAACTAATAAAGGGTTTCCCATTGGGTGTATATATAGAGAGATAGATATTAACATCATAAACTAATCTCACACACATACAATTTTATGTGCCTCCCCTCTCCTAAACTGGGTTCCTCTCAAAAACCCTAACACCATCCTTCACTATACATCCTAAAGGGGAACTCGATCAAGATGACAAACATGTCGACTACATCATACCCTGTTGTGGTTAACACTCTCTCTGTTGTAACAGGTTCACAGGTTTAATATTTATCATGTTTTCTATTACTTACATGAATAACTGATCAACATCCACAAGATAATGTTACCTTTGATTGTGTTCACCGCTACAAACTTCTTCGTTTGATATGCTGATTCTCGAGCCTTGACTTCTTATGATCATCATGTTCAGCGTATCTCAGGGACGCGATCATCTTGTTCATCTTCAGCATATTGTGTGTAAAAATACCATCCGAAGCTTGTGACTCGGTCTCAAATACTTTAGCCTTCTCTTTTTCTTTATCTTTCCCCTTCTTTAGACGTTCTTCGGCTGCTTGAATATGCTCAGTCGTGAAAAATGGAATTCCTTCCTTAGAGTTGTTGAATAGAGTGTATAATTCAGGGTATTCTTCAGTTGTCGCATCTTCAACCTCCACATCATTATAATCAAATGACGTTTTTTTCTAGATGGAACGCTCTTATCAAATGTCACCTCCTCACTGTCCATCACCTCAACGTCCTCATGTCTCTCCAATTCATCCATCGCCTCTTCATTTAAATTAAGAAGCAAGGCGATCTGTTCTATTGCTAACGAGTGGTCAACAAATTCACCTTCTTCTGTATCATCAGCTTTCACCATACCCATAATAATCCCCCTATCATCCACAAACAATACCATATTTAACTTAAGTGTATTCACAGGTTGCACATTAGTGGGATCATGTTACACCACTAATTGCTTCCCTGAATCACCTTCAGCAGCAAAATTCCTAAATGATGAGTTACCAACACCTGGTTGTTGATCAGATCCTCCAGCTTCTGGATCTTTATCATCATCATTACCCTTCAATTTCTTCAGCATATCCTCTTTACATGTCAATTAAAGGATAATATCATCATGTTTATCCAACCTCTCCCCTTGAGCAATAAACAGAGCCTTTAACTCATGGTTCTCCTTCTGAACATACTGCAAATGTCTCACCATATGTCGTTGATCTGCACGCTTCTTCTCTTGAAATTTTCTATCGGCGGCCATCTGTTTCTCTAGTAGATGTATCAAATTCATCAGTTGTAACATTTGTTGCTGAAACGTCAGATTATAAAAAGATGAATGAACAAGTTGCAATGGACCAGCAGATCTATTGAACAACATAAATGAAAAGTCTGGCCTCTACATAGGATGTGTAGGAACTGTTGGACTTGTAGTAACCATAACTTTTTGTAGAGACGGCATCGAAGACAACAACAATTGAGGAATCGATGTGAAGCGCGGTTCTGTCGATGTCTTTCTCATAAGTGTAGCCACCGGTGTATTTAGTGAAGCAGTAATCACCGGTGTTGGGGGAGTAGATACATTACATATAATAGATGCAGACGCCACAATCCTCGGAACTTCTGGTTGTGGTTCTTGCATATCAACACCTGAACCTCTGCAGGTTCTCTTCTTCTTAGGATTAATAGTAGCAATAGCATTTCCCTTTGTGCCGCAATCATGGCACCATCACTGTCACCTCCCGGACCACCATCACCACCTTCATCATTACCACCTTCAACACCTTCATGTTCGGAATCCGAATCATCATGGATCCAATGATCATCAAGTGGGGCTACATAATCCTCATGAGCCAAATGCCCAATCAAACGCTAAAACCGCAGTTTTACCTGATTCACCTGACCACGGTAAACCATGATTCTCCTCATCGAGTCTTTATTCATATGTTCCAACACAATAAGATCAGCTTGAATCGACGGCTATTTGACTAAATCAGGCTACAAGTGGTTGATGATCATCTGAAGGAACTTGGGATACATTAAAAACTTGTTCCTGGGCGTTGTGCAGTTCTCCTTCAAATGGTAGAACACAATTTCAGAAAAATTGAACGGTTTGTTTAATACCAAGGCAATAGACGTAGATTGAATCATCACCCGATACTCGTCATATCCTCAATTTCTTCCACCAAGGCAATGAATTAGAACATCTAGTAGATACTTATAATGCTCACACAAATTTGCCTTGTTGTACATTGACTTCGTCAAGTCTCCCTTATACCTTAATCGACCAAATAACCCTATGATCAACTCACGATCAAAGTCGCACCAATCATCCACCGTGTCGTCAAACTTTAATACCATACAAATCACATCGATGTCAATAATAATCTTCTTCTCTTGCACCTTAGCAACTATATGATTCTCACCCAATATAAACTTTGTAGTTTACTAAAACGATCAAATGATACTGCAGTGTACAGGCAAATCAGTAGATATGGCATGGTAGATCCTTGATTTCTTCAAAAATGATATAACACCCCTGAACATTGCTCGTCCAAAGAAATCATCTATGAAGAAAGCACAGATTTTGTGTTTCTTGTCAGATACAAGTTAAATCACTGTTGTTTCTTCTTGTTGTGCCTCGGGTATCTCAGTAGGTTGGTCGGTCATCGGTACTTGTTCTGCTTGTGCTTGTTCTGTTTCAGGAATATTGACATATGGAATATCAACCAATTCTACAAACACGAACAAGTTAATCTATGAATCACGCTTTAAAAATGAAAATTTTGCCCTTATTCATTAAGAATTATTAAAGAATAGACACATTCAATAATACCTTAAAACGAATGGGCACATTCATTAAATTGATACACATTCGTTAAGATAACAAACATTCATTTTAAAATGAATGTTACACAAAATGAACATTCATTCGTTACATGAAATTAACATTCATTCTTTAAGATAACTAACGAATGAGGTCATTCATGAAATTTATCGATGAATGTGTTCATTCCTTATCAAACAGTAAACGAATAGGGACTCATTCGTTACTTGATCAACGAATGATCTTAACAAATGTAATCTCTGACTATCAGTTTGTCACCGATTCAAGTAATTACGGTATGCAACATGATCGCCCTTTACCATATAACATTTACCCAAACATCGATTAAACAAACAATTAACAGATTTGTCATTTGAAATTTCTTGGGTTATAGTTCATATGGGTTCTTATCTGTTGTTGCTTTTAAGTACTCGCTTGCGTGTTTTAACCAAGTAACACACCAGTCCAACTGGCTGGTGTATGTTTGTTTGGTTCCAGGGGCACAGGTTCGAGCCCCTGTACACGGTGTTTGTTTTTTTTATTTAATTTAGGGATTTACATGGACTCAGTGTTCATTATAATTAATATTACCAATAAATAAGACGTCATTTTATTAAACCAATATTTCTAAACTGTTGTTTCTTGTCATTGAGCGTCTTTTCACCCTTATTTATAAATGTATATGTGTGTGTGTATATATATATATATATATATATAATTGTTTTTAAATAACAAGTATGATAGAACATACTAAACGTGATGAATATTTTTACCATTAATTTGTGTTAAAGATTCAAAATACATATTTATTTAAAATTTATTATTTTAATTATTTATTTAAACATTTGTATTATAATTAGTTAGTATTATTATATATATATATACATATATATATATATATAGGGTGGGGTTAAAATAAAAAATGGAGTGTGTCTAAAAAGTGTAAGAAGTAATCTGGTGCTTTAGATATGTTGATCTGATGGTGGATATAGAAAGTGTGTTTATTGTGCGGTGTGTTTTATTTTAGTGGTGTGTTTATTATGCGGTGTGTTTTATTAGATCTAATGGTGAAAACACACTTTTTACACTTTTTAGAAAAAATCTACTTCTTATTTTAACCTTGCTCTATATATATATATATATATATATATATATATATATATATATATATATATATATATATATTGCATGTTATATTTATTTGAGTAAATATTTATATATATGCACTCTATGTATTTAAACATTTATTTATTTAAATATTATTATATAAGTGTATCTAATATCATATTTTTATAAATTATGTTATTTTTTAATATATTGATAATACATCAAGTATAAGCTAAGGTGATTTTATACATAATAAAAGTAGTGATTGTTTTGTAAATAAATGATAATCAATCATATTAATTTTTGTAATAATAATCACTATGAAATCAATTGTTCGATCAATAACCAATCTAATTGCAACATAACTCAAATCGTATCGAAATATTAACTCATTAAATCATGTTATATATTTTTATAATTAATTCATAATATCCTTATTTAACTAGGAATCTTTGACGGTAATTTTTCGAAGGATTTATCTTTCTCACATCATCCTCACTTATATTTCGTCATCCGATCAAGTGAGTATCTCACTCCCCTATTTTTACTCATTTTATACTGTTTTGGGGACATGCGTATTTACAGGTAATATCTATTATCTAGTATTCAAAAATGCAACTGTTTAATCCTTGTGTGTATATCAATTTATGCCTAACTTGCTTTATTTGAATACATATCACATTATAGTATGATCATACGACCGTCGTAGTGGCCGACGACCGATGCATTGGCAATGGTTTCACCGACATCTCATTCTTGGTAACCAATGCCCATTCGCATGGCAACAATTTAGCCATTTCTTTATGGCTTGGTTGATTATTTATATGGTTTGATTTAATTGTTTATTATCACATGAACAGTTTGCATATTTCTTTATTTATTATATGGCATTACTGTTGTGTCTTAAACTGGTGTTTTACTCACTCAACATGTGTTGTTGAAAATAATATATTTTATACGCATTTGCAGGCTATCAGCTTGGTTGTTTAGCAAGATGAAGATCACGTAGAGATGCCCTTTTAGGATACAAACTTAATTGACCATTGTTGTAATTTCCTTATACTTAATGTGCTTAACTATAATTGTTTTATTTAAATAAATTAAATAGATATTGTCATTTATAATTTGTGTGATAGTACCTTGAGAGCTATGAGCAATCGACTCACGCCCCGACATTTCCGCCGTAGGTTGGGGTGTGACAAAAGTCAAGGTTAAAATTGAGATGAACTCAGAATGTCAAACATGATATTTTAAAATCCAAATTCACTCAATAATTGATCATTTACATTAAAAAAATGTTTAGATTTGATCGATATCACAACGGATAACACATCATAAACTTGGTTCCGATAACCCGTCATCCGTTCTTCATTCGTTAACAGTTTAACGAATAAGCTTTCATTCATTTGTTTTGAGCGAAAGCGAATGTGATGAATAACGAATGTGACACATTTGTTATATGAGTTTAACGAATGAATCATTTACTTTCATGAATGAGGTTTTTACCATGTAAAACCATTTAAATTAAACATCAAAACCAATTATAAAGTCATTTTTCATAAATAATACCTTGTGGGAAAGTACTCGCGTCTTGTGTCCCTTTAGGTCAGTTTCTTAACGGAAATAAGACGCGAGCAAGGGAACAATGTATGACTCACAACATGATTTGATCAAATCAGTAGTGAATTTGTACAAACTATAGTAGCGATCAAGTTTAATGAATTATATTGGTTGATAAACTGCAGCTTTTCTTTTAGAGCATAACTATATTCACGAAATGAATACCAAGTTGAGAAACTCATAAAGCCCAACGGAGTCCGAAAACTCGAAGCATCCCATCAATACATGATTTAAGGCCATAAGACCATACATTATTGATGTGTTAACCATTTACCAATATATTAAAACAATTTAATTTGTAACAGTTTTTGGTGATCAAACTGACTTAAGGCTTGAGTATGACAGACTATTACATTTTTTCCTTCATTACCAAAACTTTGGAAGAGACTTAACACCTCTTTCAATTTGGAAATTTTTATGTTTATATCACATACTCTTCCTTGCTCGTTATGTACTAATACAATTGAGCACATAGTACTTTTCGCCTATTTCTTACTGAATTTTGGATATAAATAATCAATATACCATCATTTCCCTTTTTTTTCTTCAAACACACATTTCTTGAGTATTTTTAATGTTTTCGGCTTTTCAAATTATATGAATCTTCTTGGTTTTTATCTACACAAATAGAAATCACTTTTTTTGAATGTTTCCCATTTTCTCCACCTAAAAACAAAAAACACAAAGTAAGAAATGAAAAACCTACAAAATTTAAAAAGAAAAAAACTGATTAGATGAGCAATTGAATTTCTTTTAGACTTTTTAAACCATTTAAACGAAGCAGATAAGTAAATCTCATTTTGTCAAATGCTTTGGTAAGGAGGTCAGCTTTCTGAAAATCTGTGTGAATCTTTTCAAAATTGATTAGTTTCTTTTCAAAACAATCACGGAGAAAATGATATCTTATTTCAATATGTTTCGTCTTACAGTGGTGAACGGGGTTTTTCATTATACTGATCGCAGCATAATTATCAATAAAAATTAGATAGTAAGAAACATCAAATTGTAGTCCCGCAGATGTTGTTGGATCCAAAAAACCTGTGAACAGCAACTCGAGGATGCCACATATTCGGCTTCGGTGGTTGAAGTGGAGACTATTGTCCGCTTCTTACATTGCCAGGAAACAAGACAGTACTTAAGAATTGACATCCTGTTGTGGTAGACTTGAAGTTGATCTTGCATCCTCCGTAGTCAGAATTTGTATAAGTAGTAAGATTAATACTATTTTCCTCGGGATACCATAACCCAATGTCAGGATTACCCCTCTAATAGTTGAAAATAAGCTTAACAGCCGCCAGATGTGTCTCTCGGGGACTCGACTGATACCTGCCATATAAACAAATAGCAAACATGATATCAGAATGAGACGCAATTAAGTACATTAAAAAACCAATCATATTTCAATAAAGGGTCGAACCAACGGTTTCCTCAATTTCGTCCGGTGACAAATTGTGACCCACGGAAGAGCTGTCAAGGGGACTTTTCTGGCATTTATCTTGAATCGGCTCAAGACATCGTTCACGTACTTGGTCTAGTGAATGAAAATACTATAATTGGGCTGATGAACCTGCAACCCTAAGAAGAAATCCATCTCTCCCATCAAACTCATCTCATACTTATTCTGCATTGTCTTCTCGAAGTCCTTGTACAGCATAAACGCTCGGGATAGTCCGGATCTTCAAAACCAGGAAGCTGCTTCACATACACCTCTTCATGAAGTTTCCCATTCAAGAACTCCCTCTTAACGTCCATTTGATAAACTTTAAGGTTTTTGAAAGCTGCAAAGGCCAAAAAGATATGTATAGCCTCCAGTCGAGCAACCGGAGCATATACTTCGGTGTAATCTATGCCTTCTTGTTGGTTAAAACCCTGCATGACTAACTGTGCCTTATTCCTCACGATTACCCCATGATCGGGATCGCCTTCTTCACCCGAGCTGTTTGATCAATGAGATCTCAAACTGTAAGGCCCTATTTTTGGTAGCCTTACTTTAGCGTTGGATTTACTCATAAACACAGTTCTACAAATCATAGTTAATTAAAACTTTCAGGGAATATAAAACTTCAATAAACATTTCATATCACTTTAACAACTTGTCTTAAACAAACTTCTTTTGTCTTTCATAAATAAACACCATTCATAAATATTTCATAAATCTTCGAATGCTAGCTCTTATTCTCCTGCCATGTGTCCTTCTCAAGCTAGCTGCCTCATCTTACTCACCTGGGTGCATACTAAAAGTCATCTACTCTGAGTGAGTCTAGTTAAATAGGCAACATACATTTCATTCACATACTTACGTACATTAATTTGAGTCTAGTTAACTGGGCTCGGCTAACTGTATATTAATTATAAGTATCACTATTTTCCCGAATCACATTATTTAGGTTTCAGCATAAATGAATAAGTCTACCCTATTCTAACGGCCTTCTAAGGCATTATATTCGAATGGCCCTCCTCATTTGAACACTTCTGTATTCGAGTACCCCATGTATTCGAATGGTTATGTACCTAGAATACAATTTGTATTCGAATTCCCATTGTGTTCGAATGGGCATTGCTTAGAATACAATTTGTATTCGAATTCCCATGTATTCGAATGGGCATGTACTTAGAATACAATTTATATTCGAATTCCCCATGTATTCGAATGGGCATTTCTTAGAATACAATTTGTATTCGAATTCCCCATGTATTCGAATGGGCATTGCTTAGAATACAATTTGTATTTGATTTCCCCATGTATTTGAATGGGCATACCTCCTTATTTAAACTATGTGAACACCCGTATATTTGAACTAAATTATATTCAAATACTTCTTGTATTTGAATAGAACAACTCTTGTAAAATCTTTTTGCCTTTCTTTCTTTTCTGTATTCGAAACATGCTTGTTTGGACTTGTATTCTAATAGAATACATGATGGGAACTTGTATTCGAATAGTAGAACACTTGTCCTGTTCGTATACACCCATGATGGGTTACTGCTCATACCCTTATTATCATTATCATTATATTTCTATCATCCATATTCTCATTATAGCGTTGTCACACCCCGATCGTGATGGCGGAATAATCGAGGCGCGGCGACTAAGTCGTGATTGTTGAGCACAATAGTATAAAAGTCTAAATGCATAAACATAACCAAAATGTCAAATATTACACCATCCAGGTAACATGAAACAAACTGTTTTAATACAAAATATCAAGTTTCCAAACAACTCCTAGACTAGCCTTCATCACTCTAAGGCCTCTAAACTTGCTAGGGATTTCTTGCTGCATTATTTCCTGAAAACATGTAACAAACTGTCAACTACATAAAGTAGATGAGTGAATTCATAGGTTTAAAGAAAAAGGGTTTATACACAAACATACTAGTATAGGTTGTAGGGGTTTATATATAGGGTGTACCTGCGGCTAACCCACCACTCCTACAACTTATACTACTATGTTTGGATATAATACCCGGTTTTAAGATGGTTTGTAAGAAAAGGTCTCTTGGTTTTCCCAAAGAGGTTTTTGTAGTAAGTAAAACATGAAATGTTCTCCTGGACTCTCAGCGGGCTTATTATTCTCCCATTAGAGTCGTTTGTGATAAGATTACTCAAAGATTTGTGGTCTCCCAACGGTACATGTAGCACATAGCAGTTAAGCATAAATAAGGACATATAGATTTGAGCATGCTAAGTTTACTAGATAAACCAACACCAAGATCCCACTGTTTACTAGTATCCAAGATGATGGTGAATAAATGATGATGATGATGAATGATGATGAAACTCAATGATCACACAAGACTTGATTGATCCCACGCAAGGCTTAAACCAAGACTACCTCGTTCTTGTCATCCAGGACTCAGCTAGGTTCTACCGAGAGTAGGATAGACTCCCCAAAGAATCCTGGGTTCCCTTGGTCCCTACCGAGACTAGTATAGGTCCTCAAGAGTTATGGATTTCACCGAGACTAGTATGAAATCCCATGAGTTACGAGTGCCACCGAGAACAGAATGCCACTCATGGTCGCGAGTTCTACCGAGAGTAGAATAGACTCTCGCGTCCAATTCAACTCATGATGCTTTGATCTCTAGATTTCCATGCTGACACAATGACTATGATGATATGAATATGATTCCCATTCCCATGACGTCAATGTTCATAGAATTTCCCATACTCATTGATTTCCAATGTTCTTAGATCTCCATAAGTTGATGGGTTTTCCCCATGTTCATAGATTTCCAAAGTTTATAGATTCTTAAAAGCTTGTGGATTTCCGCACGTGTGTAGAAATCCAAAAGTTTATAGTTTAAAGAGGGTTTGCATAAATGATTTTATCCAAACGTGTAAAGTTACCATGTTTCCACCCCATAGTTTTGAAAAGCTTAAATAGGGGCTATGAACTCACCTTGATCTCGGGTTAGGATGGTGCTACAATAGATCTCCTTAGCCTAAAGTTGAACATATATATAAGGTTAACAACGTGCTATAAGTCTAAGAAAACGAGCTTACGCGGCCTCGAGCAAAAACTGGGTTTTAAAGACGAAAACAGCTTGGTTCTGGCTTGATTCGATCGAATAGGAACACGTTCGATCGAATAGACACACATTCGATCGAATCTGTGGCACACTCGATCGAACTAGAAACACATTTGGTCGAACCAGTTGGAAAAACTCGTTCGGTCGAACATGGAACTTGTTCGATCGAATAGACACTCGTTCGATCGAATACGAAACTCATTCGGTCGAATGAGTTGGAGACCATTCGGTTGCTTTCCTATTCGATCGACTGGACTGATTCGATCGACTGGTTCGATCGAATGAGTCTGATTCGACTCCTTCAAGCTGGGCGACGGAGAAACCTACGGGTTTTTCAGATTTTCCAGATTTTTGACCCAAAATCGAAGTTTTTGACATGGAAATGCTCGGGATTGAAAGGGCTATCGATTCCTAGTGATTTTAAACACAAAAGCCTGCATTTTGACACCAAAACAAAACGGTTTTTGACCCGAAAACTCTAGAAACGAAAATGGGTGTTTTTGCTCGATTTGAGGCCGAAAATGGTTATGAAAATGGATGATTTTCAAGAAGATCTTACCAAGAATAACAACAAACAGATTTGTGGACTCGGATTTGAAGTTTGAAGACTTTCTCTCTCTAGTTTCTCTCTCTAGAATGAGAGTGTTTGGGTGGGAAGTGTTGGTGGAAATGAAAGAGATGGTGTAAGAATACTTGATTTTCCGCTTAAATACTCGGGTGACTCGGGTTCGGGTTTAGGCTACCGACGGGTCAAGACTAGTCGAGTTCATAAGTTTTTAAACAAACTAAAACTTTTTCAGCAAAACTTTTATAAAACCATTTTCCGAATAATTATTTGAAATCTTTTTAAATAAGAACATTTAATTTTTCGAAAGCATAAAAATTAATATTTTTCAGGCGTAAATGTCGTTTTATAAAATAAACATTTTAAATGATAAAAGCAGATTTTTCCAATGATATGGGTTCCGAACTTATCGTCCAGAATCCCAAAGTCTATAGTTTCCGATGATTTCACGATCCTAGTTTACCAATCGAATTTCAGGGCGTTACATCCTCCCCAATTTAGAGGAATTTCGTCCCGAAATTTAGAACTTAGTATAGTTGATGCAATGATGTTTTAGATCAAATGATCCCATGATGACCACTATGCGCCACTACCCCTAATTTTCGTCTTGGATACCACCCAAATCAAGTTGAAGGGGTTTATATATAGGGTGTACCAGCGGCTAACCCACCACTCCCTCAACTCCACTTGGGTGTTTCTTTCGACTCCTATTAGTTCAATGACACACAGGACGACACACTATTTTTCCACTACAAGGCATCACCTTCAAGCTTTACATCAGACATATTCATTTCGGATTGAAGGGGTTTATGTATAGGGTGTACCAGCGGCTAACCCACCACTCCTTCAATCTCCAATGAATAATTCCCTCAATAATTCTTGAATTTAACGCCTCACAGCTGCCACGCTAACTATGAGTCCCTAATTCCAAGTCTCGCTTCAGACATAATCAACTTGTGCCGAAGGGGTTTATGTATAGGGTGTACCAGCGGCTAACCCACCACTCCTTCAACATTCATTGATTAATTCCCTACACGAAGCTTGAGTTCACGACTCATAGTTACACAATAGCATATTGTTTATACACGTATACACCTGTGAACTTGATGTAATTATATTCCGGACTATAATTACGAGTTCACCTTGTATCAATGTATAAACTCCATTGTGTGCGGCTAGAAAAATCGACACGACACCACACACACACACACAACCATGCTTCATGAATGCTAGAATGATGACAAATTTTGGCTCAATGATACATAGTTTACCCCAATGTTTACATGATTAAATATGCACAACTTGTGTTTTCCAGCACGAGTCATGGGTAGCCAAACTTGGTGTTATGCAAATAAGAGAATATTTATAAGCAAATAGGAACAACATGATACTTCATTGATTGATATTGGTCCCTGATTACATGATTACGATTACATAGACTCCAAGATTTCTAGAATTACAAAGATGATGACTATGCGAACAGATGAGGGTATTCCTCCTTCATCTTATCCTCTCGCTCCCATGTGAACTCGGGTCCACGATGGTTGTTCCAACGTACCTTGACTATGGGTATCCGGCTTCGCTTAGTCCTTTTGACTTCTCGATCTAGGATCTCGACAGGTTCCTCAACAAAGTGTAGTTTGTCGTCGATGCGAACCGTGTCGATCGGGATTTGAGCGGTCTCGTCAACGAGGCACTTTTTGAGTTGCGACACATGAAAAACGTTGTGAACACGGCTGAGTTCTGGAGGCAATTCCAAGCGATAGGCTACGGGTCCGACCTTTTCGATGATCTTGAAAGGTCCTACGTACCTTGGAGCAAACTTTCCCTTTTTCCCGAAGCGAACAATGCCCTTCCAGGGGGAAACTTTGAGCATTACGTGATCGCCTATTTGGAACTCCAGAGGTTTGCGGCGTTTGTCAGCGTAATACTTGTGTCGACAGCGGGCGTCCTTAAGTCTTTGCTGGATGATGGCGATACTGTCAGTGGTTTCCTGTATCAGTTCCGGGCCGAGGATTTGAGAATCTCCGGTCTCGGACCAACACAGTGGAGAACGACATTTCCTGCCATAGAGTGCCTCGAATGGTGCGCATTTGATGGTAGCATGATAGCTGTTATTGTATGAGAACTCTGCAAGAGGAAGGTGAGTCTCCCAGCTACTACCGAATTCAAGGATACAGGCTCTGAGCATATCCTCCAGGGTTTGTATGGTCCTTTCGCTCTGTCCGTCCGTTTCAGGATGATAGGCAGAGCTAAGTTTCACACTTGTCCCAAAGGCTTTCTGAAATGACTTCCAGAACCTTGACGCAAAAGAGGGGTCACGGTCTGACGTGATGCCCTTAGGCACACCGTGACGGGTTACGATCTCACGAATGTAAATCCGCGCCAGCTTCTCCGTAGTGTAGTCCTCGCGGACAGGGAGAAAGTGGGCAGACTTGGTCAAGTAATCCACGATAACCCAAATCGTGTCATAACCGCTGGGTGTCCGCGGGAGTTTGGTAATGAAGTCCATAGCGACTTCGTCCCACTTCCACTGCGGTATGATCGGTTGCTGTAGCAGGCCAGATGGTCTCTGATGTTCAGTCTTGATCCGCGAGCATGTTAGACATCTACCGACGTATAAAGCTATGTCTTTCTTCATACCCGGCCACCAGAAATGAGACTTGAGATTCTGATACATTTTATCACTGCCTGGGTGAATAGAGTATCTGGATATGTGCGCTTCGTTCAGGATGAGTTCTCGAAGTGGTTCAGAGTTTGGAATCCACATGCGATTTAAGTAGTAAAGTATACCATCAGACTTGGTTTCAAACTTCCGTTCGGCACCGCAAGATAGCATATTTTTGAGATCACCACCAGCAATCGCTTGCTTTTGAGCTTCAAGAACCAAGGAGGGAAGATTGGACTGAATACGGATCGCATGCAACTGGGTCCTTTCCTTGCGACTTAACGCGTCAGCCACTACGTTAGCCTTTCCAGGGTGGTAGCGGATTTCGCAGTCGTAGTCACTTAGGAGTTCAACCCATCGACGTTGTAGGCGCTCCCCAATTTTTGATGGCTTCAATCTTGGCAGGGTCGACATGAATGCCTTCCTTGTTAATGATGTGACCTAAGAATTGAACTTCCCTTAGCCAGAATTCGCATTTGGAGAATTTGGCGTAGAGTTGCTCTTTCCTCAGCAGATCCAAGGTAAGCCTGAGATGAAGCTCATGGTCGGCTTTAGAGCGGGAATAAACGAGAATATCGTCAATGAAGACGATAACAAACTGGTCCAGGTATGGACGACAAACGCGATTCATGAGATCCATGAACACCGCAGGGGCATTCGTCAAACCAAAAGGCATGACTAGGAACTCGTAGTGTCCATAACGAGTTCTGAAAGCGGTTTTCGCGATGTCGTCCTCCATGACGCGTACCTGGTGATAACCTGAGCGTAGGTCGATCTTGGAAAAGTAAGTGGCTCCTTGCAGCTGGTCGAAAAGATCGTCAATCCTTGGTAATGGATACCGATTCTTGACCGTGAGTTTGTTAAGCTCACGATAGTCTATGCACATCCGGAAAGATCCGTCCTTCTTCTTGACGAAGAGGACTGGAGCTCCCCATGGAGATGAACTAGGGCGAATAAAACCCTTGTCTAGTAGTTCCTGTAGCTGGCTCGACAATTCCTGCATTTCTGACGGAGCCAAACGATACGGAGATTTTGCCACGGGGGTTGCACCGGGAACTAATTCGATGTGGAATTCGACTTGTCGGCTAGGAGGTAGTCCGGGTAAGTCTTTAGGAAAAACGTCTGGAAATTCACGCACAACGGGGACATCAGAGAGCTTCTTCCCCAAAGATTTCTTGATGGAGACATGAGCTAGGAAGGCGAGACACTTCTTTCGAAGGCATCGCCGAGCTTTAAAGCAGGAGATTAATTTCAGACATCTACCTGATCTTTCTCCTTGAATAATTATGGACTCGCCAGAAGAACAAGGAACGCGAATGAGCTTCTCAGCACACACCACTTCCGCGTGGTTGATGGACAACCAATCCATCCCAACAATTACATCGAAACTTCCCAATTGCATAGGGATGAGGTCAATGTTAAGAGACGTCTGATCAAACGTAAGCGTGCAATTGCGAACGATTTTGTTCACTTGGGTAGACTCTCCGTTTGCCATTTCGACAGAGAAAGCGGGGTCTAAGACAGAGGTTCCTAGATTAAGCAATGGGACCAACTCGCTATAAATAAAACTCCTATCTGCACCCGTGTCAAATAGAATAGAAACCCAGAGATTGTTAAGGATGAACGTACCAGTAATGACGTCAGGATTTTGGCGAGCTTCAGCAGCGCCAATAGTAAAGGCTCGGCCTCGGGCCGGAGGAAGATTTGCAAGACGAGGACACCTGCTCTTGAAGTGGTCCGTGGCTCCACACTCGAAACAGCCTCGAGTGTTGCTGGGTTGGGAACTGCTGCTCTGTATTGCCAGTTGATTACCTTGAAATCTGCAGCGTTCCGCTAGGTGCCCCAAACGTCCACAGTTCGTGCATTTCCAGCACGGGGTTCCGGCAGGGTGATGAAATTGGCAAGTGCCGCACTTGGGGTGAACCCCAGTGTACTCCCTCTTTGGCCTTCCAGAAGGGGTGGGAGCAGGAGCGACAGAGCTGATTGGGGTTGCGGGAGTAACCATCGCGTAACTGCTAGCCTTACGCTTTTTGATGCGGTTGATCTTTTTGGATGAGCCCTCAGCGGCCTTGCCCGTACCTTTGGCTAGGACCCCAGTCTTAACCTGGTCCTGGGTCAGTCGGGCAGCTAGTTCAATGGCCGCTTGTAGGGTTGATGGGTCAGCCCCGATAACGATTCCACGGACAGTGTCAGGTAGGCCATTGATGTAAAGCTCAATAGCCCGGGAGGGAGGGGTGACCAAGTGTGGTACGAGAAGGGAGAGCTCGTGAAAACGCTCCGTGTACCCTTGGTGATCAGCGCCCTTCATTCTGTGCACCCAAAACTCAGCTTCAAGTTTCTGCACCTCACTGCGAGGTACGAACTCGCGGGTAACCAAAGCTACAAATTCCGACCAGGTCATGGCCAAGGCAGCCTCACGCCCGCGGGTTCTTATCTCGTTGTTCCACCAGGTCAGCGCGCGTTTAGACAACATGCTTGCCGCATGCGTGACTTTCAGTGTCTCAGGGCACGAGCTAATAACAAAGGCAGCCTCCATCTTTTCGATCCACTGGAGGAGACCAACGGCGCCTTCTGAACCGCTGAAGCTGGTGGGTTTGGTAGCCATGAAGTCCTTGTATGGCTTATTTGCTGGTTCATTTGCGTTCTGAGCTGGAATTTGGTTGGCCCCAGAGGTTCCTTCTTGCCTCAGCCCCTGGCTGATGGCTGTTACCATGCCTGGTAACACAGCCGCGATCTGCTGGGCTATAAGGTTGGCTAGATCAGCGGAGTCCAAGGGGGCGGGTGCACGTCTGGGAGGCATTCTTGACAAAACGAAAAAAGAAACGAGCGTTAAATAGAATCAATGACACGCCAAAGATTAAGAATAGAGGACATAGATTATACCAAGAACACAGAATGACATGGCTCAAGAGATTAACAGTTAATATGCAACACATAAGCACGCAGCACGTATATAAGTGTAGACATGTGATTGTGATGCATGAGCTATCTAGAGTCAAGGATCCTAGGTTATAGTCTAGGTCGGTTTCCTAATTCCCTATAACCACTGGCTCTGATACCAATCTGTCACACCCCGATCGTGATGGCGGAATAATCGAGGCGCGGCGACTAAGTCGTGATTGTTGAGCACAATAGTATAAAAGTCTAAATGCATAAACATAACCAAAATGTCAAATATTACACCATCCAGGTAACATGAAACAAACTGTTTTAATACAAAATATCAAGTTTCCAAACAACTCCTAGACTAGCCTTCATCACTCTAAGGCCTCTAAACTTGCTAGGGATTTCTTGCTGCATTATTTCCTGAAAACATGTAACAAACTGTCAACTACATAAAGTAGATGAGTGAATTCATAGGTTTAAAGAAAAAGGGTTTATACACAAACATACTAGTATAGGTTGTAGGGGTTTATATATAGGGTGTACCTGCGGCTAACCACCACTCCTACAACTTATACTACTATGTTTGGATATAATACCCGGTTTTAAGATGGTTTGTAAGAAAAGGTCTCTTGGTTTTCCCAAAGAGGTTTTTGTAGTAAGTAAAACATGAAATGTTCTCCTGGACTCTCAGCGGGCTTATTATTCCCCCATTAGAGTCGTTTGTGATAAGATTACTCAAAGATTTGTGGTCTCCCAACGGTACATGTAGCACATAGCAGTTAAGCATAAATAAGGACATATAGATTTGAGCATGCTAAGTTTACTAGATAAACCAACACCAAGATCCCACTGTTTACTAGTATCCAAGATGATGGTGAATAAATGATGATGATGATGAATGATGATGAAACTCAATGATCACACAAGACTTGATTGATCCCACGCAAGGCTTAAACCAAGACTACCTCGTTCTTGTCATCCAGGACTCAGCTAGGTTCTACCGAGAGTAGGATAGACTCCCCAAAGAATCCTGGGTTCCCTTGGTCCCTACCGAGACTAGTATAGGTCCTCAAGAGTTATGGATTTCACCGAGACTAGTATGAAATCCCATGAGTTACGAGTGCCACCGAGAACAGAATGCCACTCATGGTCGCGAGTTCTACCGAGAGTAGAATAGACTCTCGCGTCCAATTCAACTCATGATGCTTTGATCTCTAGATTTCCATGCTGACACAATGACTATGATGATATGAATATGATTCCCATTCCCATGACGTCAATGTTCATAGAATTTCCCATACACATTGATTTCCAATGTTCTTAGATCTCCATAAGTTGATGGGTTTTCCCCATGTTCATAGATTTCCAAAGTTTATAGATTCTTAAAAGCTTGTGGATTTCCGCACGTGTGTAGAAATCCAAAAGTTTATAGTTTAAAGAGGGTTTGCATAAATGATTTTATCCAAACGTGTAAAGTTACCATGTTTCCACCCCATAGTTTTGAAAAGCTTAAATAGGGGCTATGAACTCACCTTGATCTCGGGTTAGGATGGTGCTACAATAGATCTCCTTAGCCTAAAGTTGAACATATATATAAGGTTAACAACGTGCTATAAGTCTAAGAAAACGAGCTTACGCGGCCTCGAGCAAAAACTGGGTTTTAAAGACGAAAACAGCTTGGTTCTGGCTTGATTCGATCGAATAGGAACACGTTCGATCGAATAGACACACATTCGATCGAATCTGTGGCACACTCGATCGAACTAGAAACACATTTGGTCGAACCAGTTGGAAAAACTCGTTCGGTCGAACATGGAACTTGTTCGATCGAATAGACACTCGTTCGATCGAATACGAAACTCATTCGGTCGAATGAGTTGGAGACCATTCGGTTGCTTTCCTATTCGATCGACTGGACTGATTCGATCGACTGGTTCGATCGAATGAGTCTGATTCGACTCCTTCAAGCTGGGCGACGGAGAAAACTACGGGTTTTTCAGATTTTCCAGATTTTTGACCCAAAATCGAAGTTTTTGACATGGAAATGCTCGGGATTGAAAGGGCTATCGATTCCTAGTGATTTTAAACACAAAAGCCTGCATTTTGACACCAAAACAAAACGGTTTTTGACCCGAAAACTCTAGAAACGAAAATGGGTGTTTTTGCTCGATTTGAGGCCGAAAATGGTTATGAAAATGGATGATTTTCAAGAAGATCTTACCAAGAATAACAACAAACAGATTTGTGGACTCGGATTTGAAGTTTGAAGACTTTCTCTCTCTAGTTTCTCTCTCTAGAATGAGAGTGTTTGGGTGGGAAGTGTTGGTGGAAATGAAAGAGATGGTGTAAGAATACTTGATTTTCCGCTTAAATACTCGGGTGACTCGGGTTCGGGTTTAGGCTACCGACGGGTCAAGACTAGTCGAGTTCATAAGTTTTTAAACAAACTAAAACTTTTTCAGCAAAACTTTTATAAAACCATTTTCCGAATAATTATTTGAAATCTTTTTAAATAAGAACATTTAATTTTTCGAAAGCATAAAAATTAATATTTTTCAGGCGTAAATGTCGTTTTATAAAATAAACATTTTAAATGATAAAAGCAGATTTTTCCAATGATATGGGTTCCGAACTTATCGTCCAGAATCCCAAAGTCTATAGTTTCCGATGATTTCACGATCCTAGTTTATCAATCGAATTTCAGGGCGTTACAAGCGTCATATCATCCCCTAAGCGTTCCTATTTCTTCTTGTGCCTAAGATCTAGTCCGGGTATCCATAAATCTTGAACCATTATTGGTTCCAAACCCGTTTAGCCTAGATCTAGGGTTTTTTCATGAACCATATATATATTAACATGTCCACTAAGTCCATTTTTAACATCAAGTTTGTATTTTATGGTATAACAACCCCCATTTTGCCTTAGTGCTATGTTTTAGGGCAAACCGTTCTTAAAAACATAATCTTTATGTGTAAAGAACATACCTTTTTACATTTTTAGACTACGGTTAGCTTTGATGTGAAACTATGGACTCGTATCTTGCTTGTATAGTCATGATCTATCAAAATCCAAGCTTGGTTCTTGGTCTTGAACCTTGGCCGAAATATTAGAGAGTGTTTGTGTGTGTTTTAGAGTGTGTAGGGAGGCTAGGAGATACAATGAGGGTTTAAAGGGTTTAAGGAGGTTTAAGGAGTATTTATACTCCCTTATGCCCATAGACCTAAGGCCCATCACCATCCCTTATTTCATCTTTCATTAACCAAGTCTATACTCTTCTATTTATTAAACATAATTAAAAATTAACACATCTTTGAACAAACGAAATTCCCTTATTTATTATTATCAAAAACAGGATGTTACACGAACACTCAGTCGTACAAATTGTTGCAATTCTTCTCTCATTGCTCTACCCAAGATAGTTCTTTAAGTGCCACTGAAACACTTATCGGTTTAACCTAAGATAAAAGGAAAGTGTACTTAGCGATACTCATGATCCCTTATGCATGCATATCAGCATACGCACACAATACATCATCATCACATACATTAGCAACATGAAGTCGCGTACGAACCCCCTCATGTACATCATCAATATTGTCGTCCTAAGGATGATAAAAATGAAGCCTGAGTGTCGAATTCTTAGGAACTTCAACATTATCTTGCATGTTGGTAACATTTTCTTCAGTCGATTGATCATTCAAAGGTTGGGAAGATTCTTCAACTTGTACCACAGGATCATCCTGAGATTCAATAAATGGAGCAAAGGAAGAATCTTCAAAGTCGGCGTCATCAGAATATATAGAAACATCATCTATATATTTCTTCTTCAAGATAAGCATGAATCAGATCTACTTGTTCTACATCAAACGATGGAGTGAAAGAACTTAAAATACTTTAATAATCGAACATCCAATCAGGTCCCTTGCCAGCAGGTAGTGCGGTGTATCTTTGACAATCAACATGGTACCACTCTTATACACACCCATAAGAGAAATTAAATACCCTTTTAGTTAGGCGACACATACCCAAAAAAGAATCCTTCAACCGCTTTCTCTTCAAATTTACCTGCATCTTTCTTCAACATTGTGCAAGGATATCCAAAAGCCTCGAGGAATTGAATATTCGGCTTACAAATATAAGGAAACTCATAGCTTTTCTTATTGAACTTCTTAAACGTGAGAACACTATTAAATGCATACATGCGGTATTCACAGCCTCGTTCCAAAATTGAACAGGAAGCTTAGAATCCGCCAACATAGTTCTAGCCACCTCAATTAAAGTCTTATTCTTCATTTCAGCAACAACATTCTGTTGTGGTACACTATATATGTGATGAATAACCCATTGCAGTCAGAATAATTTCATCATGCTATTCTTGAATTTCGTACGATTATCACTTCGGATTCGTCTCACTTTCAATTTATAAAGTGGTTCAATCTTTGTGATCAAATTTTGCACGAGAACTAGTGTTTGATCCTTTGTGCTCATAAATAGCACACATGAGATTCGAGAATAGTCGTCGGTCATGACTAAACAATAAAGCTTTCCAGCAATACTCTCTCTATTTATAGGACCGAACAAATCCATGTGAAGGCGTTCTAGAGGAGTATCGATAGAATTAATTAGCTTCGATGGATGTGACTTTTTCTTTTGTTTACGTTTTTTGCACACAACACAGTGATCACTAATCTTGAAAATTTTCAATTCAACGCCATCCACCAAATCTTTTGCGGTTAAATGACTCATCTTTCGAATGTGGATATGACCCATTCGTTTGTGCCAAAGAATCGTATCTTTCTCTATTACTTTAGAGTAAGAACACATTGTTGCCGATGAGGAAGTCGTTTTTGACGACATGTCAAGTACATAAATATCATTTGATTGAGGTTATCTCATGAGAACCATGTCCTCGGGACTAGCAAATCCCGGTTTGAGAAAAACACATTCCTTATCACTGAACAAGTTCGTAAACGTTTTATCACAAATCTATGACACGCTTAAAAGATTGTGATTAAATTTGTCACAATAATTAACCTTATCGAATGTAATACGACCATTTGAAACTTCTCCCTCCTTTATAATCAAACCCTCTTGATTACCCGCAAATGCCACATAACCCTCTTGGATATCTTTCACATTTGATTGGAGATTAAGATTGTCAGTAATATGCCAAGAACATCCACTATCCATGATTCATTTGTCTCCTAAATAGACTTGGATGAATTCTAAACACCAAGAAAGTGATTAGTTCAAAAAGGTAGCCCAGACCTCAGTCTTGGGACCATTTTGTTTCCTTTCGGCATAATCCAATTAGGTCTCCTCGTTGGAAGAACATAAACGGAAACCTTGATTTCACTATAAGTTTGTTTCAAGTTTTGTTGATGTAGTTAATGACTACGAGTATAAGTCAAACATGCTTTTGACTTTTGTTGAGATATTGATCACGAATCACACCACTGTTCTTATTCTCACAAATAGGTTTAACAAGCTCAAACTTTTTGTTAGATACATTAGACTCTTAAAAATTAACCCTCACAACTGTCCTAGGGTTAACTTCATGAAAAATAATATGAGTATCATCAACCTTGACCTTAGTAGGTTGTCTTTTGAATATGCTTTTAACCAAAGGAACTTGTTCCTTTAATTTCCCATTAAGTTTCACCCGAGATTCACAATTTTTAGAAACAAGGCCATATGCACCACATGAGAAACAAGTTCTCATATCCACAAAAGTTTGTGATGAATCTGCAGATAATTATGACTCATCACGTTGAAAAAAACCACCTTTAATTTAGGAATTTATGCCTTATTTGCAAATTTATTTTTGTAAAAATCAAGATTAGAACAATTTGAAAAACTTTTGAGTGTATCCAATCCAGATGATTTCACAAACATTATCGGTTTTAGAAAACTAGATCTTTCATTTACTTGAGACTTATTAATCAATTTTGATTTTTCAAACTCAGTCAAATTTGAAGTCTCATTTTTAAACACACTCTCAATCAATTCGGGTTTAATCAAACTTAAAAGAATATCTAGTTCATCAAATAATTTATTCACTCCTTTTAGTTTGTAAACCCGATCACTTTTTACTTTATCACATTGAATTGGATTAATGAACTTCATTAAATCCGCTTAAGAAATAACAAGTTATTCTAATGATACTTTACTCTCAGAATCACATGGTTCACAAAGAATATGATTAGCAATTGTTATATTCTTATCTTTGTGAACTACGTGAGGTTAAAACACATCTTCAACCAACACTCCATGGTCATTTTAAGTAAGAACCACAATACTCTGAATATGAGGTTTTGGAGTTGTCTTTGGTTCAACTGGTTTGGTTCTCTCCTCATGAATAACCTTATCAAAACTCACAGATGGATCAAGAGTCAAAGGACCATTAATGTAAACTACATTATCTGTGTGTGGGATACTGGTATAATCATTATTGATTGGAGTAGGAATTTCAACATAACCTAACCAGCTTTATAAGATCTATGATGAGTATTATTAACTTCAATTATTTCATTCAACAGAAAAAATGAAACTCTAAACTTTCCTAGTATATCTTTCAACTCCATCACCTCATTCTCAAGTTTGATGATTGTTGTTCTTAGTTTTAAAATTTCTTGAAACTGTCCATCAATGATGGTTTGATTAACTGACATCTCAACATTCAAGTCATGATTACTAATCGACAAGGCCTCAATTTTATCTTTTGATTTTAGGTAAATTCCAACCACATGTCGATAGTTATCACGAATAATAGTGATATCATAAACAAGTTGATCATTTTGGTGACAAAGTGAATCAAGTTTTGACTTATATTCACCACAATGACAACATTCTATTTCGTCAAAAGTAGATTAATTACCTTTATCAGACTCAACAGAGATATAGTTAGAAGAGTTCGAACTAACCTCTTCAATTTTAGCCATGCAAGCAAAATTCTCTTGCAAATCAACAGTTGAATCATCTGATTCTATCTCTAAATCATCACTCTCATCCATAAGCTTATCATCCTTGGCATCCTCAAATTGCCCCACTTGTTCAATCACACCCAATTTTACTTGATTGCCTTCAAAAAATACATTACCCAACATTCTTTGGGACCAATCATTGCCATCTTGAGTTATCAATGCATGTACCCACCAGGTTTAGCAGACTCAACACTTTTAGGTTTCTCATTGGACTCATTGTTATGATACTTCTTGTTGGTGTTGAAGTTTTTATCTCTTGAACCAGGAGAATATTCCTTTATTGGCTTTTCACATTCCTTGGCAAAGTGAATAAACTCTTGGTAGTTATAGCATTAGACTTTCTATTTGTCAAAGCCAATTCTTTTGCCCATGGCAAGCAAGTCTTTAATAGTTCGTTGCATGAACTTCTTTATCTTTCTCATGATCATTTCCATGTTGCATTCAAGTCCATTAACTCACGATCATCAAGATCAACCTGATCATAATCCTCATTGGTCATCTTACTATTTGCTACTTGACCACTCATAAGTTGTTCATAAAAACAATAAAAGCTCCCATGAAAGCAAAATGAATATTTTCTTCCTTCATGTTTACATTCGGTGGTGGAGTGAGAATAGGAACTGAGCCAACAATACTAGCACTTGAACTTGAGCATGCATTAGGTTCAGACACATTATTTTGAGAAATTTCTTGAGTAGTTTGAGAATAAAATGCAGTTGTCGGAGTAGATGTCGGTACACTTTTACTGACAGGATTTGAATCACCATATAAAGTAGGGTCTTGATCTTCTAGCTTTTGAATAAACTCATTTTCAATTAGTTCTTCATTCTTAAAATACTCGTTTTCTGTAAGAAACATGAGTAAGTTGCATAAGAAGGAGGTAGGGAATTCTTTAGTGTATCAATGAGATCACCATTAGATGGAAGCATTGTGAAATTTTACATTTCAACAGTTAAATGACAAAATCTTGTGATCAGTTCACCAACATTTTTATTTTATTTAAGTTAAATGATACTTTAACATTGACTTCTTTCTTTCCTTTGTATTCCCCATACTTCATGATTTCAAGGCTTGATACAATTTAGCAAAGATCTTAAGGTGACTAAACCGTGAAAAATATTCTCGAGTAATGCCATCGTCAAAGTAGAATAAGCTTTGGTATCAATCTCATAAGCTTTCATTTCCTCAGCAGACATTTGAAAAATAACTTCTCACTATTACCCTGTGTAACAGAGTTCATTATGATCGGTGTATAATCATGATCCAAACTCCGCCTACTCTCAGGATGAACAGATCCCAAATGCGATTTAAATCTAGGTTCCAACTATGGAAAATCACACAGCTAATTGAGTCTCGGGCCTTTAGTCTGAAACCCAATCTCAAAATTAGTGGTCATCATCTACTGCATGAGTGAGTTTTGAGATGCTAGAGCATAAAGATCAGCCATAAAACTTTGAAAAGTTCATAGGTTAAAACTGTCATTTAGTAATATGAGAGAACGAATGAGAAACTTTGGATAACGAATAAGAGAATATTGTAACGAATGAACACCACGAATGAGATATATCAAATGGTACTTTTCAAATGTTTAAGCAATAACGAATGAAAGATTAACGCATGTGATGAAACAAATATGAATAGGCTAACAAATGAGGAACAATAATCACAAATGTTAAAAGGACGAATGTGAGTGATACAAATGAGTAAACCGTGTAATAATCTTGACCAATTTGAAAGATCATTTAATGTAGTTGAAATAACTGAATTTTCGGCTGTTCGATGAAATATGGGAAACTCGATGGAATCCATAACTATCTCAATTTTTTCTGTTTTTTCTTTTTATTGTCATAATATTCGGGAGCTAAAACCATTCCAATGATCCCTTTCGCCATGCATAAACTAAACAAACAATTAAGATAAGCACAAAAATTAAAGCTTTTACAAATACAAATACACCTAATACATCGAAACTCATTTCCCATGGATAAAGACAAACCGTTTCAGCATCAAAAAGAACAAAACGTAGAGCAAACATATAATAGTGGATTCTAAATTGTAACCAAGCATTGCCTAATGGTTCTATACCTGATTCATAACTAGAAAGTTTCTCCGGTCCTTTGCTAATCGAAGCTAAAAATCCCGAATTGAAAATTTCCAAAATAGGAAGAAGACTTGATATTATTATAAATGAATGGGCTACAGTGAATAGTGTAATGAATGTTAAACTTGAGAAGCCTTGATCTGACCAGTTACTAGCTCATTACGTTACGGATCTAGTCTATTGATATGAATACATTTAGGTTTAGGTTGGATTACGTTAAATGTGTGTTAGTGTGTGTTTTGAGAGGAGATTTGGGTAGAGTAACAAGAGGGAATAGGATAAATGAGAAATGTTATAAAATATGCTAACTTACAGGGTATGTATAGATGATGACCTCATTCGTTAGTCAGGTTCTAACGAATGAGTCTCATTCGACATTATATGTTAAGTTCATTCGTCAACATAACGAATGACTTTATACCTTATTAGATACTCTAAATTATGTGTCAATACACTTAACGAATGTGTCAATACCGATAAACCCCTATACAATTATCTATTTCCATGTTACATTAAACAAAGATCGAGACGCAAAAAATGTATCAACAGTTTTTCTGTAATTTCGCCGCATCAGAAGCTAACAGACCCAACTATTTCGCCATGGCTTCTGAAGATTTATCTCTCAACTCAATTGTTTCCAAGTATCTTTTTATGCATCAGTCACGATCTTCAACAATGCATCCAAGTTCGAGTGCACAGGCTCATTATCATTACCCGAGAATCCCTTTTGTTGGTCCTGATGTTGCTTAGTTGACAAACCTTTACCCCAGTAACAGTCTCGGTTATAACCTTAACTGATGTTCTGATTGTACGAGTTCTGCTGATTGTACGAGTTCTATTGATAACCATTCGAGTGATAATCAGTCTGTTGTCAGTTTTGACCGAAACCCTGAAAGTTCGGGTTTGAATGAGTCACTGCATTCCCGTATCTGATATTCGTTTGATTCCTCAAGCCGGGGTGATATGTGCTAGATTTAATACCCTGACCATAGGAATTCCCACAAGCATATTTAACCTCTTCCGGCTCCTCCTTTGTTTTCATACTCGGGGCAATTTTCTGATGTATACCCTAGTTCCCCACAATCTTAACAAACTGGGAACTTTACCCCGACTTAACCAACCTATTTTTTACTCTTATCTTTTTTCAACAATGCTAGTTCTCAATCTAACGCTACTTTACATTAGATTCACTCATTGCTGATTTTACTGATCATGTTATAGAGTGTTTTCTTCTTCCTTTAGCAGAGGCATCGGCTTTGGAATCTTGACACATAAACTCAAGGAAATACCAATCATCTTACTCGGGTTAGTTTAATAGCTTACTGTTACTCGAGGCCTTAAGATGCTTTCTGTCTTCATAAGTCAACCTGTTTAGAAAAAATTTCACCAATTCCCATAACTCAATATGGTGATGTGGGCATTTTCTGATAATCTCTTTGAAGTGGGTGAAAGCTTCATGAAATATTTCACCCTTCAGTTGCTGAAAATGATGGATTTCAATTCTTGCTTCATTTGTTTTCATCTGTGAATAGTACTCGTCTAAAAACACTTGTTGCATCTTGGCCAAATTTTGAATATTGTACATTGGTGAAGACTTAAACCAATGTTTGGCCTTATACTTCAGCGAAAAATAGAACAACCTCAACTAAACTTCATCTGATTAAATGTTTCATCACCAATAGAACAACAAATTGCCCCCAAAATCTAATAATCCATCCCGTGAAAATTGGGGAAAATGTTAATATAAGATGGGCGTGAGCTGAATGTCAGTTTTCCCGGCTTACGCACCTGTGGGACTATCGGTGAAGCACCATCAGAAATAGTTAGTCTGAACCGATGATTAACCCCTTGTATTGGGGCTACGATGTTTCTTCTTTGGCCCCCTCTGTTAACCTGACCACCCTTGTTACCTGGCCCTTGTGACCTCTGTGAACCCTATTTCTTCCAACACCACTTCATTCATTCCCCTGTTTCTATTCACAAACCCGACACCCTGATGATTCACATGTTCTTCTTCTTCCCAACCATCATCAAACTCATTCATAAGCTCAAACTTGTTATGCTGCCTAATCTGCCAGTCGGCCCCACTATTACAGTTCTGCTCCTGGTTTTGATCATTCCATTCCCCTTCACCAACTTTGTAACATCCCGTTTTCAGTTTCAATTAATAAAATAATATAAGTTATTATGATTTCGGCTAGTGTTGGGTTAAGTAAATGGGCAATCGACTTGGATTAACAAGAAAGAAAGACCATGGGCTTAAGCCCATGACCCGTGATATATAAACCTTAATTAATCCATAATTCCTTTATTTCACTTATTCCATACACCACCTAAAACACACACTTAAGCTCTCTCTCTCTCTTATTCTCTATTTCTATAGCCGAAACCAAGAAGAATAATCAATTCCCGACCCGAGGTAATGATAGTATGATATTGTATGGATCCAAACCCGCTAGATCTAGTCGTGAAAAAATGAGCCGACACCCTAAACCGTTAAAGTCACGAGATCCGGATGGAATCAGGTATAACCAATCAAAGGATGAGCTTAGGGGTCACCCTAACTCAAATATGGATCGAACGGGAGGAAAAACGGTGAAAAACGGTGTAAAATACGGTAAAATACGCTTTTCCGGCCACCACTCGGTTTTCCAGCACAACAACGCCGGAAATACGACGCCGGAAAGGCGGCGTACGAGGAATAAGATGTTAGAGAATGTTTCTGACATTCTCCGACCTAACCCTAGTTCGTTAGCGGTGACATAACGAATTAATAAGCAATTCGTTATGCCCATTCGTCAAGGAGAAATAATGAATTAGCAGCAGTTCGTTAAGCCATTCTCTAAGTAATTCGTTAGTGGAGAACTGACGAATGAACCCCAAGTTCGTTATAAAAGCTAGTTCATTATAAAAGCCAGTTCGTTTTAAAACCAGTTTGTTATAAAGGCCAGTTCATTATAAAGTCCATTCGTTAAGGAATAACGAAGGAGTCCATTCATTAAATGACTG
Source organism: Bidens hawaiensis (assembly GCF_021521415.1). Classification (NCBI taxonomy): domain Eukaryota; kingdom Viridiplantae; phylum Streptophyta; class Magnoliopsida; order Asterales; family Asteraceae; genus Bidens; species Bidens hawaiensis. Next base: position 46,858 of record NW_027505725.1, on the reverse strand, counting down.
GATGACGAACTAAAGTTTGAAATAATGACAGAAAGGTCCCTGGACTTAGAATAAAATGGATTAATTACAAAGAAGCCCTCGAACTTTATGAGTTAGCAAATAAAATAATAATTTAAGATTCTAATGAAAAATGTGTTAAAACAGTTAATCGAAATAAAAATTTTTTCAAGCTGACCTGGCAGCTCGACCCCAGCCAGGCGCTCTACCCCTTGGACCCTACTAGGGGCTGCCGCCTCTAGAACGTCACTTCCAGGGGAGATGCCCCCGGACCCCCGTTCATTGAGGTTTATAATCAAACTAGAAACGCGATATGGGTAGTTAAATAACACGTGTAAATGTTAACAGTTACTTGTGCTCAGCTAAGGAAAGGAATAACCATTAACGGTGAACGTAACTGGAATCAGGTGAGTTTCTAGCCCCACTTCCCTTTTATACTTTCGGGGCTGTGTGCATATTCGATGTGGAGTGTGAATACACTTACCTTAAGTGGTAAGTGTATGCTATAATGTTTGATGTGATATATATATATATATATATATATATATATATATATAGTTTTTATGAATGGATGTCTGTCGATGCATGAACGATCTTCGGATATTGCACGTATCGCCAAATAGAATAATTGCCAGGTAATAAGCAGTGTGTATGAATGTTATGTTGTGACTTGTTTATTATAAGAAGTGTGTTGTAGGTACGTCGAGTTAGAGTGTGGTAGATGTGGTAACAAGTTGGTAAGGGTGTAAGTGGCATGACGATAGTACGTGGTAGGGTAAGCCTATACGTGTCTTCGTTATTAAGTGACACAATGATAGTACGTGGGAGGGAAAGCCTCTACGTGCCTTCGTTAAATAGGTGGCGATACGTAAGTACGTGAGAGGGCAATCCTCAATGTGCTTCCGTAATTAAGTGGCTATGGTGTCGGGGTAGTAAAGAGGTTAGCGGTGAGGTGAGAAGGTTAGATGAACAACTACGTGTCTTTGGACACATATGTATGTTATTATGAGTAAATCTGACATATTTGTAAGAACTGTCGTTATTAATGGGTGGACTTGGGTTATTTTTGGCCGGTTTATGTTATTATTGTAGTTCGGGTGAAAGAATTTTTCTTCGGGTAGTGGGTTTTGGTTTTGATTCTGGTTATGGTTTTGGTTTTTATTCTGGTCTTCCATGTCCGGCCCTCTTTACGAAGCCCAGTTTTGTCTGTCTAACCTTTCGATTTCTGGCTCAAAAATAAGTGGTGATTGTCTTCCCGAATGACAAGTGTGCATAAACCTATTACCTGCACAAACGAAACACCTCGCTTAAATATGAAAAATATAAAAAAAAAATAAACTAAAACAAAATAAAAATAAAACACAAAAATTAAATCACACAAAAACACTAAGCGCACTAATTCCCCGGCAACGGAATCATTTTGATGCTAGACTGTCGCGCTTTACTCAAAAACATTATTAAAGAAGTGCCCTAATCACTAGTTAGAGCAAGTAGTGTGTCGACCCACGAGGACTGTGTGGTCAGTGTAATGAAAATCTAACATTATGGAGAAGCCATTAAGAAGTGTTGATTACACTAGCAATGATTTGAGTTTATAATTATACAAGCAATTGATCAACTTTTAAACAATTAACAAAAGCAAATCACTCGGGGTTCAAGCATGTAACAAACAGGAATCTCATGTCATTTAACAAGTAAATAATCAATAATCGTATCAAGTCGATCAACTAGTTAAACCCTAGGCATCAACAATCACTAACACACGATGCCAAACGGTCACTACCAGTGTGACTAAACTAAAAGAAATTGTATGCTTCATCTCACTCAAACTAATCAATATAACCCTATGAACACGTATCACAACAACTAGCAAACTAATCGTTTTGATTGAAATAAACCTACACCAACTGAGTGCACAATAATACCAAACATCAATTATCACACCACGACCAAAGGCGGCGGAACGTGCCGGGGTGCAACGGATTTCCCATGAACACAAGACACTACTAAGTGACAATATTTAAACAAGTCATTCATTTCATTAAATCATCCAAATAACAAAAACATGTTCATACAAATAACCGAATAGATAGTCAAACGAATAAGTTGTTCATTTATATCTAATAACCTAAATGGTCAAAAGATAATAGTTCTTCAACTCTAAATCAACCAAATAATAAACCTGTAGCATTGCATAAAATAAACTTTGTTAACACGAATGTTGGTGAGCAAGTTTCATAGATTTGAACAATAAGTATGTAATAGGGAAAAATTTACAACTCGTATATGGAACATTAAATAATTGCAACAATTTAGATATGCAAATAGTAGATAGTTTGAGACACCTTTCTATATGGTAACAACCAAATATACTCGGATTAGTTGCCCTATTCTACTAGCAATTAAGCTAAAGTAGTTAGGGGAGCGTATGATCATACTTAATAGTTTCATAGAAGCCAACCCGCCTAAAGCAATAAACATATAGCATGAAATCATGTAAAGCGTAAAACACCAAGTCGAGCATTTATTTAAGTAACATATATTAAAGAGTTTGTGGTTTGAGACACATGTATAAATCATTTGAGTTAGAATAAGTATGCAGTGCCGCCACCCCCCACCCCAAACGTAAGATGGAAGTCGGGGGATGAAAAGTACTCACGTTAGCTAAGTAACTTAAAAGATTGATTCATGAATAATCGAAGATCGGTTTTACGAGCAAGACCATAAACGGGTCTTAAGTTAGTAGGTAGTCTTGAAAGGGTTTAAAGTAAATATATGACAAGTAAAGTAAAATAAGTTTATGGTTTAAAATGTAAATATTTGAGAAATTAAAGACATGTTTCTTGAAAAATAAGTTTACCCGGAACCGGGTATTGGTATTTCATTCATAAATATTACTCAACCTATGCCAAGTAATTATATGGGTTATAATACACTATTGCAAGACCCTTGGTTATATAAATACCAAAACGAGGTTTTAATCGAATGTTCGAATTTGTCAATTTGAGTCTAGATAATTAACTAAACTCAAAGTCAACTTTCCAAATTGATAAACGTTATGAGATAAATAAATAAAAGTCAAAAGACTTAACCAAATATATAGTTCTATTGTGAAGAACCTTAACGTCCGTTAAGCGAGTATTTGGTTTCACAAGTCCAATCTTGTTATAAGATCAAGTTGGATTCTGATACACCAAGTATGTTCTGAAAATAACTTAAAATTAGTTTAAAATACATTTTTGAAGAAAAGAAGAGTTTCGATGGCACAAAACACAATGTGTGTCTTAAGCGAGTCAACTCGGTTTTGTTCAGTTTTGGCTCGGTCCTTAACTCGGAATGATACCGAGGATGGTTGCCACATACCAAAATACCATAAACTATAAAAATGATTTTAGAAGTTATAATATTAAAATCTTACATAAACATGTGTATTTAACTATTTAAAACAAAACTAGTAAACAAGAGTTCGGTTTTGGTTCGGTTCTCAACTCGGGATAAAACCGAGGCTAGTGGCTTCATACCCAATACCATGGAACTCTTTAAACATGAATTAGAAACTAAACTACTTACAATATAAAAAAGACTAGTAAAGCATTAATGGAAAATAGTATAATCAAGGACTATAATGAGTCCTCCATGTAGCCTTACCTTGTAGCATATCACCTCAACCATGGTTGGAGAAGATGAAAGCCGAAGGAAACAAGGGATGCATATTATATATATGTTGTACCAAAACATTTAATTAGTAAGTAACAAAACAAGATTAAAGAATGGTTGTTGTTTGATTGTTAAGAACCTTGAAGGTATGGAATGGTATTCTTTGTTTGGGAGAGAAAAGAAGTGAAATGAACAAGATGGAATGAAGAGGATAAGCTTGTTTATATAGGGTAATGGTCAAAGTTTATTTCCATGGTTTATATCAAGACTTGCATATGTTTTAAAAGGTTTAAACAAGTCAAATAAACAAATAACCAAAATTCATCCAAAGTTGTTGCAGCATACACCAGGCGAGAGAAAAGAAGTGAAATGAACAAGATGGAATGAAGAGGATAAGCTTGTTTATATAGGGTAATGGTCAAAGTTTATTTCCATGGTTTATATCAAGACTTGCATATGTTTTAAAAGGTTTAAACAAGTCAAAGAAACAAATAACCAAAATTCGTCCAAAGTTGTTGCATCATACACTAGGCGCCGTGCAACTAGCCTAGCCGCGCGGCGCGCTAGGGGGTCAGGTTTGGTTGTTTAGCAGCATTAGTCCCTGCAGTTCGTTTTGAGCTGTTTTTAGCGTTTTAAAGTTTTTTAAAAGCCGTAAAAAGGTATTTTTGTAAAATCCGACAAGTGTGAGATGATTATGTAACAAAAAATAACCCATTATTTTATATTATCGAAAGATCTGGGTTACTAAACGGGACGGTTTACAGTCCAATTGTACAAACAACTTAACCAAAAAAAAATAACGGATGTCACAGTATCCCCTAGTTTAGGGAATTTAGTCCCAAAATTAAGATGAAGTTGGAGCAAACAAGTGTGGATACTTCTTTTTCATAGTGTCTTCTCGTTCCCGAGTAAATTTCACGCCACATCGTGATTCCCAACGGACCTTAGCCAACCGGATGCGACTACGTTTGGTTTTCTTTTCGTTGCGGTCCATTATTTCAACGGGTTTTTCGACCATGATCATTGTTTCATCGATATGTACTTCGTTGAGAGGTATATAGAGATTACCTTCGTCTAAGCACTTTTTAAGGTTTGAGACATGAAAGGTCTAATGAACACCAGTAAGTTCTTGCGGTAAATCGAGCTTATAAGCCACTTTTTCAATCCTTTTGAGGATTTTGAATGGGCCTACGAAATGGAGAGCTAGCTTTCCTTTCTTTCCAAAACGGACTACCCCCTTTCAAGGGGATACTTTGAGAAAGACAGAGTCACCAACATTGAAGTCGAGGGGTTTTCTCCATTTGTCGGCATAGCTCTTTTGACGACTTCTAGCAGCGAGGAGATTTTTACGGATTTGATCGATACGATCGGTAGTATCTTGGACCATCTCGGGACCGGCGATTTGGGCTTCACCAATCTCTTTCCAAGAAATTGGAGAACGACACTTACGACCATAAAGGGCTTGGAAAGGAGCCATATCAATGCTATAATGATAACTTGTAGGTTCCCATGACGGATCACACGAGATATCTCGGTCTACTCAGGTGCGGAATCCCTGCGTAGATCGTTACGAGCGTAGAAAGCAAACCAAACAAACACACACGAATAAACCGAAACACGTTATATATTAATAACTGAACTCACGTGATATGAATCACTGATACAGACTCTCGTCCTCACGTTACAATGAACTCAAACCAGCTTAGATCAACTCGATCAACTTTTTCAACACTAAGCCGTAACCTAGTATAAATACACGACAACTTCGCCTGATATGTTCAGGCGAAGTTGTCCATAACTTCGCTTGTTCAACAAGTTCGCCTAGGCGAACTTGTTAACAACTTCGCTTAAACAAAAACATAAATAACATTACAGACTCGGTTACAGACACTAGACTATGAACTACTGACATTTATGCACCAACAGACTCCCCCTTGGCAGTAGCTTCATATCTTGATCTTTAAGCACTTGTCTTGTAATCTTCACGCATACACTCCTTCTCTAACACATACCGTGACTACTCGCTGATACTTCCTCGCTTCGTCTTTCCAAGCAGGAATATAGAATATCTTCTTTTCATTCAACACTTGCAGATCAGCTTTCGATAAGTTAACAAGATGCATCGGATCATACACCCTCAGCACTTCTTGTTCGTCTTCGTCTTCCATCACGGCTTCAGCAGTCTGGCAATCAACATACCACCATTTAAGATTCTTCAACACATCTTGAGGCATAATCTTCATTGGAACCTCCTTAATGCATCGAATCGGTTTGTACTTCATTACCATCCATGGCTTGCCATCTGCTCTCATTCCCCTTTCTTTATCTTCCACTAGCTTTCCCTTCTGTGGCTTTAATAACTCAAACTTCTTCTCTTTTATGCTTTCTTTCCACACGATCTTCCCAATAACCCTTGCCATGTTGTCGTCGCTTCTATTGATCAGCCCCAATCATCCAAATCCTTCACCTCACATTCAGGAAATGTATTGAGAGATCTCAACGTTCTTTTAAAATACTGAATTCCATCAAAACGTTTCACCACAAACAACTTTATCTGTTCATCATATAGCCAACAAATAATTCCTTTCTTCGACTCAGCATAGCCTTTGATATTATAACTCTTCTTGAACATGGTTGGAACAGCAGGCTTCTTAGTTTTAATAAACCAATGAGCAGAGCCTTCCTTCCACCTAAGCTGCTCCTCCCACTCAGTATCATCATTTTCCATCTCAGTACCCATATCGGCTTTCTCAACATCTGGGATCTCGTGTTCAACATTTTCTTCAATTATTTCACCTTCTTCAATCTCATCTTCAATCACAATCTGTGCTCCAATCTTCTCAATCTCCTCAATAGGCAGCACATCATCATCAAACATCACATCATCCTCTAGCATATCATCATCCAATTCTTTCAACGCATCGATCACATCATCATCATCAACCATCACCACCTCATCACCACCAACTGCACCTGCAGACTCCCCCTGAGCTGTGGAAGTCCCAAGAGCTTGAGTAGTTCTTGGCAACTCACCACCTGCACCTTTCGGTGCATTGGGATCATCGTCTCTATCATTTCTCTTCTTTGTCCTTAACTCGTCGCCTCTACAGCCTGTCTCCCCCTGAGATGCCAAGAACTCCTTCATAGCATCTATAATTCGCCCATGTTCAACCAGGAGTGACGACTGTAGTTGATTCTCTGCTACAAGGTGCTGAATAGCCTGGGTCTGGATAAAGTTTATCCTCGATTGCTCTGCCACAACCCGTTCAAGTGCAGCTATTCTATCCGAGTCTGAGAGGGTTGCATCGAAATCAAACCTCATGTTAGATGTGTCTTGAGTATACTCAGCAGGGATCTCGAATGTAACCGGGACATCAGAAGCAGTTGTGGACGTAACCGCAGGTGGTATCGTGACCGACAACCCTGCAGTTGCAACGACGGTAGACTCTACAAATTGTGCCACCACCTCTGAAGGAATAAGCGTTGGAGGTGGTAACGACACAATCTCGGGAGTCGTCGTCTGTAGTGTGATGGATGGGATGCCGACAGCTGATGTAGCCACCACGGGAACATCCGTGGCGCTTGTAACCTATACAGAAGTAGGAACAATCGACATACCTGACAGTGCGGATGGAGCGAACCGTACAACTCTTGAAGTCTCTCCAGCTCCCATACCTGCACCTGTCCTTTCACGTCTTGATCGTCTAATCAGCTTGTGAATATCCTCTTCTTCTTCTTCTGACTCAGTATCATCAACTGTCCTCTTCCTCTTCCCAATCGTCCTTTCTCGTCTCACCAACATCCTTCTCGCCTCATCCATCGTAGCTGCTCTAGTAACATTCACTTCCCGAACCTGTGCAGCAGAAACCTGCACCTCTTCTTGTGGATCAAAACGGTCCATGTCGAAGAATCCTTGGCCGCCAAATGCAGCATCATGGTCTACATCCTCCTCAGCCGACACCACAGGCACAGTAGGTACATCTCGAGTTGCTCCTGCCTGTTGTGGTTGAGGGTCTCTGAACTCATCCCCCCGAGCTGGCACATACCCCGGGTTTATTAAGAACCCAAAGAGTGGAGTATGCCTTGGACGACGTTCAGGCTTGCTCCTCGCACTCGAAGTACGGCATTGAGCAAAGATACGTTTGCTCACACTCTCCACGTATCGTATTGGGCGTCGTTGAGGCAAATTTGGAGCCACGTGGTTCAAGATCATCTGGATGAATCTTGGATACATTATGAACCGCTCACGAGCCATCGCCCTCCTCTGTCTGTCGATCTCATAAAAGACCATCTGACTAAAGCTATAACGTTTGTTATAAGTCAGAGCAGTCATTGCTGACTGCATGGTCGCACCCATTCCGTCAGTACCCGCCTTCCTCCCAGACATACACACAATCATGACGTGCATGAGGAAGCGCCACTGATCGAGCAGGAACCCCTTCCGTCTCTGGGTATCGCCCAAGGGACCAGAATATCCCATTCGTAGGAATGCTCCATCACGAAACGGAGCCACAAAGTCAGTTGGGTCGTCCCGAGTCTCCTCTCCAAAACGTAACGCCACCCGTATTTGTTCAGACGAGAACTGAACTTCTTGGTTGTTGACGGTTGCTCGCATAACCGGGGGCTCAACACGGCAATCGTATTCCACCGTCTGCCAGAAATCCTCGATATTGGGTAAGGATATCGGCAGAGTCGTCGTGATTGCGTGGAATATCCTCGAGCGAATGAGGAATGTGATGATCTCACGGTAGTCTTCAACTCCGCTCGCTTCCGGGTCAAAGGTAATGTACATATTGTGACCCGGAAAAATTGCCTCTGGTTATCTCCGTCATCGTCTCCAGCACCTCCAGCACCTGCTACTGCAGCCATATCTGCAACAAACGAACCAAGTTAGATACACGTTAAGGTTTAACACAAGTTCGCTTATTACCATGAGCGAAGTTGTGATAACTTCTGTATAGGCGAAGTTAACGTTGGGGCGAAGTTGGGCACAACTTCGCTTCAACGTTAAGTTCTTCTAATGACTAATCAGAAAAAGGTCCAGGCGAAGTTAATGTTGGGGCGAACTTGGGCACAACTTCGCTTCAACGTTAAGTTCGCCTTACCACAACATCGCCTCAGGCGAAGTTAATGACAACATCGCCTCAGGCGAAGATAAGCATCAGGCGAAGTTACGGATAACTTCGCCGAAACCCTAAGTTCGCCTGAATATGAATCGGCGACAGATAGATTGATTCAAACTCGAAAATCTGAGGTTTTCTGGGTATTTTGACGATTTAGGACTCTTAAACTCAAGCTTTTAAGGATATGTTGACGATCAGTTTGGTTATTAACACGTAACAACAAGATTTGAAAGTCTGATTTGAAGGTCCGACGGTTCGAGGTTCATAATCGGGTCGAAACGACCACTGATTATCATTGAAGAACAATGATTATACAATGTAATGGCATCACGAACCTTGAAACGTAACGGAAACTGAGAAAAAGAACAAAGATGAAACGAAACGACAAGTTCGCCGAGATTTCAGATAAGTTCGCTGAAAAGTCGGAGGATAAGTTCGCTGATAATGAAAATAATGAACGAATGACTTTTGAAAATCCTTATATAGGGGCGAAGTTATACAGGCGAAGTTACGGTTAACTTCGCCTAGGCGAAGTTATTCACAAGTTCGCCTGTTTAACAACATCGCCTATATTTACAAAATCAACCCTTATAATTTGAACATTTTGCAATTAACTTTTAAAACTTCCTTTTAAGAATCAAATAACACGATCAAGTCCAAGTAACCAGTTATAAAATCATAAAACTAACTAAGTACAAGAAACTTTTAAAAAATAAAGTATAAGGGATAAAATTTCAGTCTCGATAGGGACTACTACGTTTTAGAAAAGATCCGAACAGGAATCATACTAATTACGTGACTGTCACATAGATCCGTGTTTAGCTGTATTATGACATATAAAGACAGGTTGTAAGCAGGTAAATAACTTAAGATGGTTTTCATCGTTTCTGTGATACGAGTTAAGTTCAATTAAGCTCAAAAATTAAGTGGGCAACAACTCAGAGATTATGATGCCTCCTATCTATTCTCAAAGCGTATTTGGCTTTCCCCAAGTCACCCCGAATTGACCTCGACCCTTAGTGTCTGATTAAGTTTGTAATTACTCTTCATCTCCTTCCCGTTCTCTTTCTTACTCCATGATTAAGAAGTCTTGATATGTTGAACTCTAGAATGTTTCAATAACTCATAAGTTTTTTTTTTTTTTTTTTATGATAAACATTTACATAGATTTCAGAGTAGTAACCAACTGCAAGTCCCGAATCTGGATCACTGCAGTTTCTTGAAACGCTATCTTCACGGGAATCAGAACACTTACGGGCTCGTGTATGACTGGGTAATCGCTTTTCTGCCTATCATTCGGAAAGATATATATGAAGACATGCAAAACTCGTAAGGAGTTTCCACGTAAAATCAAGTAGTTTTAGTTTGTATCACATCTACTTTTACGCACCATAAAAAGTTACCATGACATACAATGACTGTCCTAAAGCCTTTTAAGCCTAATAACTTCACTAGTTAAGCACACAGAATCAGTATATCTATCATTTTCCAAGGTTGGATCAATTTTCTGTTAAACATAGCAAACGAACTTCTTACGAAGTAGCAGACTTGAAAAATAATTTCATTTCCCTTAAAAAAAATTTTAACATTAATCGCCCCGACCAAAACAAAGTCTTCAGGTAAACGGCTATCCCGAAGATCCAAAGGATCAGCTGGACCGACCACATACTAGTATGTGTCCTTCTAACTAATTAATATGATCGACTAATTTTAAGCGAAAGAATGAAAACTCATCATAAACCGCCCCGGTCACTTTCAGTCATCTGGTTAATGGCTATCCTCAAAATCAACAAGTAGAAAATGAGGACCAAAACATATCCGAAGACAAGTCCTTCAAACTGAGGTAACTGACATATTTTAAGCGATAGTGACGGTTTTTTTTTTTTTTTTTTTTTGTAAATATAACATGAAAAGCATGGTTACTCGGGATTGATCATCCCATTCAGCTCGATAAGGTTTTGTCATCTTTCCATTTGACACCGTTCCCATTCCAGTAATCTTGCCACCACTTTCACTGGCAAAGCTCACTCTCCCTCCTTGAACAGGTTTCAAATCGTGTAACAAGTATTTGTTACCCGTCATGTGCCGGGAACAGCCGCTATCTACAACCCAAAGATTGTTGGCAGCCCTGTTCACCTGTTCCTGCACAATAAAGCAAAAGATTAGAATTTAGGGACCCAAGACCAATTGGTCTTGGATCTATACATCCCAAACTTTGGCTTTCCGAAGTTAGTATCTCGAAAATTCCTGTAAGTCCTATTAGGAAACCTCCTTGAAGATTGATTGTGAGGCCTACCAAACCTTTGTGAATTGAAAGAATTATAACTTGTGGTTTGGGTATTAGCAGTGTAAAACTGAGATTTGTTTCTATGAAAACCTGAATTAGTCACATTTTTGAATTTTAAGTGGTTTTCATTTTTAGCAGCATGATAATTACTGTTAGGTTTATTCTCAGCTTTAGTAGGCCTTACACCTCTGAATCGCTGCTTCAGAGGGCAATTTGCAACAAGATGTCCTAATTGATTACATCTAAAACAACACCTATGCTCAACTTTTTTATCAACCGGTGTTTTAGGTGTCGAGGCTTTAATACCGCCCGTTCGTCTCACATATGGTGGGACGTACGGGTTTAGTGGAGTACTCTTTTTATTCGTCTTATCTTTTTCTCCACTCTTGGGTAACACAACCTCCTCTTTTGCCTTACCAGACTCGGATGACTTATCCGAATCTGACGAGACTGGACTTTGATCAGAAATTTCAACACTTGAAACAGGCGAACTTGTTTCGCCTCTACTAACATTTGGTTCTTTAATAGTTACTTTAATTGGCACTGTCTGAGCAACCTCAAAGTCAACAGATTTCTGAACACTAGGGTTAAAAGTGTAATTGTGATTGTACGGTGGTGGAACCTCATGATAACCGATTCCTCCCCTCTTGACAGAGGAACCTTGATCACTAACAAGGTGATCAAGAATAGCAGAGGAATTTCTGAACTGCTCCAGTTTTCGATTCAGTTCCACCACTTTCACCTGGTGGTCAGCAATCTGTTTTTCTCTCTCAGCAATTAGTTTGGTCTTTTCTTCCAAAACTTCATAGCTTAAATCAATCACTTCAATTTTTTCAGCAAGTTTTGTTTTTAGACTTTTAACATCTTTTTCACAAGCTTTTATTTTATTTTTATAATTATTTTCTCTTGATTTAATAAAGTGATGATCTTCTTTTAAAGTTTTAAACTCAGCATCCAAACTAACATACTGATCAGTTATGGTTGCTAGTTGCTCAGACAAGTTCTCACATTTGGAACAAGTTGGTTTAGAACATACCTCGGAGAGCTGATCTTTAACATCTGCCATGAAAGCTTTTTCTTCTCCGGTAACCTTCTCACTTTCTTCAGTTTCAACCTTCGCCAAATTTGCCTACTCAAAAGTTTCTTTAGACAGCAGGTTCCAGTTGTATTCACCATCTTCTCTGGACATCATCGCACTATAATCTTTAGAACCTCCACTTTGCTGTGTAGACCTGCCCTGACTTCGTTCTACACGCTCATTCCTGCATTCCTTTGCAAAGTGACCGTTTTGTTGACAATTGTAGCATCTCACCTTTGCCTTGTCAAACCCCGGCTTTCCACCGACAAACTTCCTTCCCGTCTTTCTCATAAGCCTTTTTACTCTTCTCACGATCATGGCCATTTGCCATTGTAAATCCATTTCTTCCATATCGTCAGCATCAATCTGATCGTAATCTTCATCCAACATAGCTGGATCAACAATCTTCCCTTGAATGTAGTTCTCATAGGAAGTAATGAAAGAAGCATAGAGACCAAACTGCTCTTCAGCAGACTTGACACTCATAGGCATCTTGGAGTAGTTGTTGCTGGGAGAACTTGGAGAGCAACTACTCTTGCTTACCTGGGGTTGAGAACCACTCGATCCAGCTGCTACATAGCAAACATCCCCATTTGTGTTAACTGACACATGCCCGTCATGTGATGAGTTGGGGCCCGACTCTCCCTTTGTGTAGTAGGCAGCAGATTCAGTCTTCGATCCTGAGCTAGTGTTGACTTTAGCTCCATACATACCTGGATCTTGAACCTGATCCATAGGTGTCTCTTTTCTGACCATGTTAAGCTCAAAGGTTCTGAGCTTGTTGACTGCCGTTTCAAGATCACATGTGGGAAAGTCCTTGTCTTCCCTCATCAGCACAGTGTACATCTCCCATTTTGGTGGGAGAGCATCTAGAAGCTTCTCAACTATTTCTTCTTCTCGGTAGAAAATTGAATAGTTGCTCAATTCAGTCATCAGATGGTAATATCGAGTGATAATATCATCTAAGGATTCATTCTTCAAATACTTGAAGACTGAGAACTGGGTTTTGAGCAATTTTATCTTTGAAGCACGGATTCCTACATTCCCTTCAAATCTGTTCTCAAGAGCTTCCCAAAGCTCTCTTGCTGACGTATACTTTCTGAACGTATGAAGGATCTCTTGAGGAAGAGCCATAGTAATAGCAGCATGAGCCTTGCTCTCGGCCTCATACATCTTTTTCTCTTCTACTTCCATTTTACTATACTTTTTAATTTGATCACGACCTTCATACTCCATAACTGGTGGAATATAACCATCCTGGATGCATACCCACATCTTCGCATCCTGGTATTTGACGTATTGTATGAACTGATCCTTCCATGCAACGAAATCGGTTCCCTTCAGCAATCTTGGGGCCTTGGTAGCTGACCCTGCTTCAACTTCCATCTTCACTAACTCAGAGATGTTGATCGACGACATCTTTCCCGAAGAGTAAGAAACCTGAAAAATTAAGAAATTTTTTTTTTTTTATATTAAAGTACTGTAGGCGAAGTTACGGATAACTTCGCTTGAAGTAGGCGAAGTTGTAGAGAACTTCGCTGAAGAACTTCGCTGATAACACTGCTGATTAACTTCGCTGATGATTAACTTCGATTAAGGTAAGCGAACTTAGGAGATAGGCGAAGTTGTAGAGAACTTCGCTTGAGTTAGGCGAACTTGAGAAGGTAGGCGAAGTTGTGGATAACTTCGCTTAACCTTATATCTTCGCCGAAACCCTACGCACAGTGACGGCAACTTCGCCTGATGAACACGGAAGATTTGCAGATCTGTAAATCGGATTTTAACGAGGTTTTTGACGGTGTAAAGGCTTGAACACGATGGTAGGAGGTAAGAATGATCAAAAACACAGAAAACACGTCCCGCGAATAGTCGAAACGGGACAATTTCTACACCCGCGTGAATATCCCGAACCACACAATCGAGCAAATGCTCTGATACCAATTGTAGGTTCCCTGGACGGATCACACGAGATATCTCGGTCTACTCAGGTGCGGAATCCCTGCGTAGATCGTTACGAGCGTAGAAAGCAAACCAAACAAACACACACAAATAAACCGAAACACGTTATATATTAATAACTGAACTCACGTGATATGAATCACTGATACAGACTCTCGTCCTCACGTTACAATGAACTCAAACCAGCTTAGATCAACTCGATCAACTTTTTCAACACTAAGCCGTAACCTAGTATAAATACACGACAACTTCGCCTGATATGTTCAGGCGAAGTTGTCCATAACTTCGCTTGTTCAACAAGTTCGCCTAGGCGAACTTGTTAACAACTTCGCTTAAACAAAAACATAAATAACATTACAGACTCGATTACAGACACTAGACTATGAACTACTGACATTTATGCACCAACATAACTATCGTTGTAATAGAATTCGATGAGCGGGAGATGAGAATCCCAATTCCCACCAAAATCAAGAACACAAGATCGAAGCATGTCTTCAAGTGTTCGGATAGTACGCTTGGATTGGCCATCAATTTGAGGGTGATAAGCGGTGCTAAGATCAAGGCGAGTACCCAAAGCTTCTTGGAGCGATTTCCAAAAACAGGAGGTGAAACAAGCATCACGATCGAAAATAATGGTTATGGAATACCATGGCAGTATACAATTTCACGAACATAGATTTGAGTGAGTTTTTCAATAGAGTACTTCTCGTAGATCAGGATGAAGTGAGCCGATTTGGTTAATCGATCAATGATTACCCAAACACTATTAATTTGCTTTTGAGTAGTGGGTAATTTGGTGATAAAGTCCATAGCAATGTCTTCCCATTTCCAAACGGGGATAGGAGGTTTCTCGAGTAAACCAAAAGGTTTTTGATGTTCGGCTTTAACCTTTGATCAAGTAAGACATTTTGAGACATGGAGTGTTACGTCCTTTTTCATACCCGGCCACCAATAAATATATCGAAGATCGAAGTACATCTTATCCGCACTGAGATGTATGGAATATCGTGACATATGAGCTTCGTCGAGAATGAAAGTACGAAGTTCATCATGATCGGGAACCCATAAACGATTGAGAAAGTACAATAAGCCATCGGTTTTGGTTTCAAGTTGAAGTTCGGCTCCACATGACATTTCGTAGTACATATTTCCCTCATTAACGGAGGTGCATTGGGCTCGACAGATATGGTCTTGAAGATCTGTTTGGATGATGATGCTATGAAGCAGAACGGATTTGACATTAACCTTACGACTAGGGGCATCGGCCACGACATTCGCTTTACTGGGGTGGTAGTGAATTTCGCAATCGTAATCACTAAGCAATTCGGCGCATCGTCGTTGTCTCATGTTGAGATATTTTTGGTCAAAAATGTGTTGGAGACTTTTGTGATCGTTGAAAACAACACATTTTGTACCGTAAAGGCAATGTCTCCAAATTTTGAGAGCAAAGACGACGGCACCAAGTTTGAGATCACGAGTCGTGTAATTCTTCTCATTGACCTTGAGTTGTCTTGAAGCATAAGCGATGACTTGACCTTGTTGCATGAGAACGCAACCGAGACCTTGATGAGATGCATCGCAAAATACTACAAAGTCGTCGTTTCCATCGGGAAGGGTTAGAACGGGAGCGTTGCAAAGCATATGCTTTAGAGTTTGGAAAGCTTCTTCTTGTTTCAGTCCCCATTCATAAGGCTTTCCTTTGTGGGTTAGAGAGGTGAGGGGTAAGGTAATTTTGGAAACATTTTGGATGAAACGCCGATAGTATCCGGCCAAACTGAGGAAAGATCGAATTTCCGTCGGTGTGGATGGAGTTTTCCAATCTTTGACGGCCTCGATTTTAGCAAGATCAACATGAATACCCTTGTCGTTGACGATGTGCCCCAAAAATTGAACTTCCTCCAGCCAAAATTCACATTTTGAGAATTTGGCGTAAAGTCATTCGATTCTTAGGATTTTGAGAATGGAATGTAAGTGATACTCAAGTTCGGGTTTGGTTTTTGAGAAGATGTCATCAATAAAGACAATGACAAATTTATCTAGGAATAGTTTGCAAACACGGTTCATGAGATCCATAAATACCGCAGGTGCGTTGGTTAACCCAAAGGGCATGACCAAAAATACAAAATGTCCATATGGAGTACGAAAAGCGGTTTTGGGAATGTCTTCTTCGTGAACACGCAGTTGGTGATATCCCGATCAAAGATTGATTTAAGAGAAACACGTTGCGCCTTGAAGTTGATCGAAGAGGTCATCGATTCGTGGCAAAGTATAACGATTTTTAATAGTGAGTTTGTTAAGTTCTCGGTAGTCGATGCACATTCTAAACGAGCCATATTTCTTTTTCACGAGGAGGACGGGAGTACCCCAAGGAGAAGAACTTGGACGAATGAAACCTTTATCGAAAAGTTCTTCGAGTTGATTTGATAATTCTTGCATTTCCAACGGGACTAAACGATAAGGAGCTTTGGCTACGGGCATTGCTCCGGACACAAGATTGATTCGGAATTCGACTGGACGAACGGGTGGAAGACCTGTGACGTCTTCGGGTAAGACATTGAGGAAATCACAAACAATGGAGATGTCGTGGATTTTTCTTTCCTTGTGGTCTTTTACCACCATTTGGGCTAGGAACGGAACACACTTTTGACGCAAATATTTACGAGATCGAGAGCAAGACATGAGGTTGAGTTTCCTGGGAATCGTTTTGCCAAAGACTTTGGGGTTTTTCCATTGACGAGCGGGATTCGAATGAATTTTTCATAACAAACAACTTCGGCACGGTGCAAAGCTAACCAATCCATGCCTACTATGATGTCGAAACTTCCCATTTGCATCGGGATGAGGTCGATGGAGAATTCGCGCTTGCAAAGAGTAAAAATACAATTTCTAATGACCGAGTCGATTGTGATAGAGCTACCATTGGCGACTTCGACAGAAAAAGGTCAAGAGAGTTTAGTGTGAGGTACGGCAAGTGTAGATTCAAATTTTAATAAAATAACACTTCTATCGGCACCCGTATCAAATAGAATTGAAGCCAAATGTTCGATCACTAGAAACATACCGTTTACAATGTCATTTGCAACTTGAGCTTGATTAGCGTTTGTCATGAAGGCACGCCCTTAGTTACCGGGATTTCCTTCGGATAGTTGGGGAGGAGGTGGAGGAGGTGCTTGAATGGCTTGCATTGGTTGGATGAAAGGGGCATTGAGTTGTGGGATTTGGGGTTGGTAGGTTTGGACTTGATAAGCATGGGTTTGTTAGTAAGGAACGGTGATGGACTGAGCTTGGTTCGCATACGCCAGTCGGGGACAAGTGTTGCCAAAATCGCTTGGGTCTCCACAATTGAAGTAGGTTCGGGTTTTTGCGGGTTTTGAGCGTAAGGCATGTTGCGGTTTTGCGGGTTTTGCAGCATGTTCCTTGGTGAAGCGGGATGTCCATGAGGTGTTGCTCGACATGTGGTATTGAGGTGAGCAAAACGGTTGCAGTTTGTGCAGTGGCTACAAACCATGTGAGATGGGTGGTGAAGTTAACAAGTGTTGCACAATGGGTGGTGTCACACCCGGTCCATAGGCGGAAACAACCGGTGTGCAACTCATGAAAGGTTTTCGAGAGCGCGGTTAAGCAACAACTATATGATAAAATACATGAGGATTTCATTCATAATATAAGTTTTACAAAAATATCCATAAAAAGGTTTACATATAACATATTGAGATTTCACAGTTATGTCCCGCCGAAGGGAGAAATAGCCGTGAAAACTCCAAAATATAAAATCCTCATTCATGAAATTTCCGTAGTTAAACATAAAACCGTAGTGAGACACCGTGACCTCTCCACGTAGCTAAATACCTGAAAGACACGTAAAATAATTTAATCAGTATAAACTGAGTGAGTTCACAAGTTTTGTGACTCGATAAAATGCTTTATAATATAAATCTCATAACGTCATGAATGCAGTATCCATGACTTGCAGTGTAACGTGAATACATGAGTTCGTAACCATTCCTTGACTATATATATACACCATAAAGCCCCACATAACATCCCACGAGTCCACGAGGGAATAAATAAATCGGAAAACTAAGCACCCGTCTTATAAAGTGGCGCGACCACTTACGAGTGGGTTGGTCAGACCAGTAGTACTACCCGTAGAGTTCTTCGGCTATAGTTGCCTATAGTTTATGGTTACAATATATACCGGGGACTTTATGTACCATGAGCGCGCCAAATATCTCATGTACACGCACATTGTAAATCAAGATATACACCATGATAAAACATATTTAAACACGTGTCCCTCGCCCCGAAAACAGTTTAAAACATAGTGAAAATAGTGAAAATAGGGGCTGTGAGACTCACCTTAAATGAGGAATAATGTTCCGTTATACTTGGTGAGTTTCCTGTATTATATCGTATACGTATGCACTTCAGTACATAATATATAACTATTAATACTTAGCCCGATACATACTTATGAGGTGACGGTATATATGTGTACTTTTTATACATTAGCGATACGGACGTTAGACAACGTCTTATACTTGTTATGTATATCCGTTATATCCTCTTTATATATATATCCTCCGAGCATTAGGGAATGCTCGATACAAATTATTCGTCGGTAATCATGACGTTCGTGACATGCTTTAGCCTAATAGGTTTTGGATCTCTCATCGTTAGTCCCCAGGTAGGTAACGGGCCCATCTATGATATATTCAATTACCAGCCTAGACAGGACGTCCCGACTACCGGCACCTCCACCCTTCCAGTTACTCGCAATGTCCATCACAAAAACCCGTATTTTATATTTATACTTGTGGCACATATATAGGAATATATGTGTATTAATTGTATATATCATTTCTTCATGTATATGATAAGTATTATTAGTATTTTCGTCTTCGTAGCATATAGTTATCTTTTACTTTTATAACTCTTATACACATCCTTTGTTTTTATAACATTATACATGGGTATTTTCATTTGCGTATATAGGAATATACGTTTACCTTGGATTTTTTACCCGTACCATTGTCGTTATATTTATTTCCATGTTTTGGTGCAAGGGTTGCACTTTATGTTTAAGGTTCACTTTCATTTATACTTTCATTTTTTATTACTAGTGTTCCTATTTTTATTATTATTATTATTATTATTATTATTATTATTATTATTATTATTATTATTATTATTACTATTATTATTTTTACTTTTATGACAAACTCGATACGGTTTTTAATACGTTAGTTATACCCTTTTTAAAGTTTAACATAACCAAAATTCCATCTTTACATTTATATCATCTTGTTTATTTAAAAGTGGGTTTTACTACTCAAGATCATTTTTTCCTTAACTAGGTGTTCTATTAACCTTAACCTTCCTTAAACACCCTTTAAATCCTTTATATCTTTTACTTAACATGATTTATCCTTAATTATATGTCATTTCAACACACTTCAAGTTTATGTTTATGTCTAATCACCTCATTATGTATATGTATCTTAGGCTTAGTCCATGTTTTTCTACTAAACATTATATGGCATTAGTACCTTGGGAATGTCGGTTTTTGAGCGATTTAAGACGAGATCCAAGTTCCTTGACGTTAACCACGATGTTAAGAGTCTACAATATGTTCAAATAACATGAAATAGGTGGATTAGGGTCAAGTAAAATGATGAGACCGTGGCTGGACAGAATTTATGATTTTCCAGCCACTATAAACTGTTAAAATTCACGTTTTGGCTCACCTAGTGCTGAAACAAAGCCGAAATGGACGTTCAAAAGGTGGTTCGTGATCCTTGCGAGTTTCCTTGGATTCCTAAACAAGAATCACCCAAAAATACCAAGTGGTTTGTGAGATATGAACAAAAGAAGAGAGGGGGGTACTGCTGGAAAATGCAGTTTCCAGTAGTGACCTTCGAAGGTTCAAGGCTTCTTACCGAGTTTTCCGGGCAGAGATCCGTTCAAGGCTTTCTACCACGGTGTAAGGATTTCTTCTAGCTTTCCAACGATATATAGGGTTCAAGATGTTAAGAGCAGAATTATAGATAAAACGGGTTGCAAAGAGGCGGCTGTTTGGTGGCCTGCTGCTGTTCTTCGGCCGAGAGAGGAACAAGGGAGATTTGGATTGTGTTCTTGAATGTTTGTGGTGAATTTCAGCTGAAGATCTGATGGTGTATATTAATAATAGTGTAGGGGACATCATCCCTTAAGTTTAGGGATTGAAATCTTGCTAACTCCTCAAGATCTTGTCAAGTGAAATGGTCAAAGGTATGGTCTTTGTAATATTATAATGTGGGCAGATTTTGTGAAGGCTTTTAGGGACTTTGGTTGATCTTGCAAGTAACCAAGATTATGATGATGTTGGTGATGATGATGATACATGATCATGATACATATGGGTGCATGGATAATGGTTTATAAGATTTAATGTGGTGTTTGTTCCTTGTACATTAAAACTGAATGGGAAGAGGTTGGGGTTCGGCTTTGGGCTGCAAAAGGGAAGGTATTATGGTCATTTAATAAATATATTGGTTGTCCAAATGTAGTGCTAAGTTCAATCTTGGTTCGGGTCTTAAGTGGATAGTCGTTAGGACGAGTTGATCATCGAGTAAACAAGTTATGGAATTTATATTGGACTTGGGTATTATGAGCTTCTCTTAATTTATTTGGTCACCTATAAAGTATTATAGATGGTATGGAACCCGGTATTTATTTTGGTTCCCGGTATGATGTATATTTAAATTTAGCCCGGAGTTATATTCGGTTAAATAGTGCTCCATATTGTAATCCTTCATGGATTGTTTAAATTATTAACTTCATATTATTTTGACTAGTATACCTTTAATTCCTTCATAGTTTCATATCTTGATCGTCTCACTGTATAATGTATCATTGATTTGGCCGGTTCGGCGACTATATTCCATTATTTAAATGTTTTTGACGTTTCGGTCCTAATTAGGGAATTAGGACATTATTGGGCGAAGTCTTACCATTACCCCTTATATTGGATCATAGATATATATTTAGCTTGATATATTTGTCACCTCTAAACTATTACTGGGCTATCTTCATCATATAGCCGTTCTCATCGGCTCTTTATACAATCCTATAGGCATAACGACTGTTCTCGTCCACATTTCAAGTATACTATGGTTTATACCTCATATAAATTATATTAATAACACGTAATTTTGATCAATTATAAAGATTAAAGTATATGGAAAATTACCGGGTGTCACATTCTCCCCCTGTTGGAAGAATTTCGTCCCGAAATTTGTTGTTAGTTAACTGTTATAGTTGGGTCCGGGAAGAGGTGTGGGTACTTCTTTCGAATTTGATCTTCTCTTTCCCAGGTAAACTCGGGTCCTCTTTTAGATTTCCACTGTACCTTCACTAACTTAATCCGACTTCTTCGTAGTTTTTGTTCTTTCCAGTCGGTAACGGCTATCGGTTCTTCAACAAAATGTAATTGTTCGTCAATATGTACTTCGTCTAGGGGTACGATTAATGATTCATCGGATAGACACTTTTTAAGGTTCGACACATGGAATGTGTCATGTACCCCGTTAAGTTCTTCAGGTAGCTTCAACTTATAGGCCACGGGACCAATCCTTTCCAGGATCTCAAATGGTCCGGTATATCTTGGGCTGAGCTTGCCCCGCTTTCCAAACCTCGGAACTCCTTTCCATGGCGAGACCTTTAAAAGAACTTTATCTCCCACTTGGAATTCCAAAGGCTTGCGTCTCACATCCGCATAACTTTTCTGTCGATCGCGGGCCGTTTTCAGTCGTTCTTTTATTTGAAATATCTTGTCAGTAGTTTCTTGAATTAGTTCGGGACCCGTCATTTGTCTATCGCCTATTTCCGCCCAGCACAAGGGCGACCTACACTTACGACCATACAAAGCTTCGAACGGTGCAGCCTTTATGCTCGTGTGGTAGCTATTATTATATGAAAATTCCACCAAAGGAAGGTGAACATCCCAGCTACCACCAAAATCAATTGCACACGCTCTTAGCATATCTTCCAATGTTTGTATAGTTCGCTCGCTTTGGCCGTCAGTCTGGGGATGGTAGGCGGTACTCATATCTAATCGCGTGCCCAAAGCTTTTTGTAACGACTTCCAAAAATGAGACGTAAATCGACTGTCGCGGTCGGAAATAATCGAGACTGGGACTCCATGTCTTGACACGATCTCTTTTATATATAGTTTAGCTAACCGCTCCATCTTATCCGTTTCTTTGATAGCTAAGAAATGCGCGGATTTGGTTAGCCGGTCGACTATCACCCATATGGTGTCATAACCACCTGGAGTCCTAGCTAACTTCGTAATGAAATCCATCGAGATTTGTTCCCATTTCCACATGGGAATCTCGGGCTGTTGTAATAATCCGGATGGTTTCTGATATTCCGCCTTGACTTTTGCGCAAGTTAAACATTTTCCCACATAATTTGCTATATCACCCTTAAGATTAGGCCACCAGTAGTATCCCTTTACATCTTTATACATTTTATCTGCACCGGGGTGCACGGAATACTTCGTCTTGTGGGCTTCATCAAGTATTCTTTCACGTAATCCTCCCTTGAGAGGAACCCATATTCGGTTGACAAAGTACAGGGTACCGTCTTCTTTGGATTCTAAGTTGTCAACCATACCACGGAGACCCTCGTCTTTGATATTATCAGGTTTCAAAGCTTCTCGTTGGGCTTCGTGGATAAGGGTGGTGAGGTTCGTACTTATAGTTAGCCCTAAGACTTTAACACGTGATGTCTTCACCCTTTTTTTCCTGCTTAAAGCGTCTGCTACAACGTTCGCCTTTCCAGGGTGGTACTTGATTACACAATCATAATCATTCAATAATTCAACCCACCGTCGTTGCCTCATGTTTAATTCTTTTTGATCAAATATATGTTGTAGGCTTTTATGATCGGTGTAGATTGTGCAATGGGTGCCGTATAAGTAATGACGCCATATCTTAAGTGCAAACACCACTGCGCCCAATTCCAAATCGTGAGTGGTGTAATTTTTCTCGTGCACTTTGAGTTGTCGTGACGCATACGCGATGACTTGATTTCTTTGCATAAGGACACAACCAAGTCCTTGATGCGAAGCATCGCAATAAACTACAAAGTCATCCATCCCTTCTGGTAAGGCTAGAATAGGTGCACTGCAAAGTTTCTGTTTTAGCAACTGGAACGCCTTTTCTTGTTTATCTCCCCAATTAAACGACTTATCTTTCTGTGTGAGCGCAGTAAGGGGTTGTGCTATCTTCGAGAAATTTTCAATAAACCGTCGATAGTAGCCTGCCAGACCTAAAAATTGTCGTATTTCCGTCGGCGTCTTCGGCACTTCCCAGTTTTTAATGGCCTCTACTTTTGAAGGGTCAACATGAATTCCCTTCTCGTTGACGACATGGCCTAAAAAGTGTACTTCTCTTAGCCAAAAATCACACTTTGAAAACTTTGCATACAACTTCTCCTTTCTCAACAATTCTAAAATCAATCGAAGGTGTTGCTCGTGCTCTTCTTCGGTTCGGGAATAAATTAATATGTCATCTATAAACACTATCACGAACTTGTCAAGGTAAGGTTTGCACACTCGATTCATTAAGTCCATGAACACGGCAGGTGCGTTCGTTAGCCCAAAAGGCATGACTAAAAATTCATAATGACCATACCTCGTTCGGAACGCAGTCTTTGGTACATCGTCCTCGTGTATCTTCAGCTGATGGTACCCGGATCGTAGATCTATCTTGGAATAGAAACTAGATCCCTGTAATTGGTCAAACAAATCATCAATCCTCGGTAAAGGGTACCGATTTTTGATGGTCAGTTTGTTAAGTTCCCTGTAATCAATACACATACGGAACGAACCGTCTTTCTTCTTGACAAATAGTACCGGGGCTCCCCAAGGTGAGTAGCTCGGGCGTATGAAACCCTTGTCTAGTAGCTCCTGTAATTGATTCGATAGTTCTCGCATTTCCGAGGGAGCTAATCGATAAGGTGCTCGCGCTACTGGTGCAGCTCCTGGTACTAGATCGATTCGAAACTCCACTTGTCTTTGAGGTGGTAACCCTGGTAGATCTTCTGGAAAGACATCGGGGAAATCTCTTACTATAGGTATACTTTCTATCTTCCTTTCTTCATCCTTCTTCTCCACCACGTGGGCTAAGAAAGCTTGACACTTCTTTCGCAAGCACTTTCGTGCTTTCATACACGAAATTAACTTCATCACAGTGCCAGGTCTTTCTCCTTGAATAGTCAGCGTTTCACCACTTGCCAAGGGTATGCGGATTTGTTTGTCATAACAATTAACTTCAGCATGGTTCTTTGCTAACCAATCCATGCCTAAAACGACATCAAAACTTCCTAAATCTATCGGCAACAGATCTACGTTAAATTCATGTTCTCCCATCACTAGTACGCAACTTTCCACTATATCGTCTGATCGTAACTGTTTGCCATTAGCTAATTCTATAGTATAGGGCGTTGCTAATTTACTAGGTGCTAAACCAAGTAGGTCTTTAAATTCAGTGGATATAAAACTTAAATCCACACCAGTATCAAATAACACAGACGCATAGTGGTTGTTAAGTAGGAACATACCAGTGACGACATTTGGGTCTTCCTTAGCTTCACCCGCCACGATAACAAAAGCCCTAGCTTGAGCTGTATTCTTCATCTGCGGACAGTTCTTGATAAAATGACCCGTATTTCCGCACCCATAACAAGCTCGTGGTGTCGTTTTCCCCGGTTCTTGCTTCACAACTACTGCACCATTCTTAATTCTACACTTAGCTTCCACATGCCCTCTCTTGTGACAATGCTTACACACAATACTTGAGCAGTCACCAACATGATAATACCTGCATTTGTCACACCACGGGTTTGACCCGCTATACGTCTTCCGTGGTTGATCCGTGGTCTGGGCGGCATACACTTTCACAGTTTCTTGTTTCTTGACAGGGGATTCTTTGGAACTTGACCCTTGATTACGAGAGGCCCAGCTCCTCTTGTGATTGTTATGGCGGCTGTTGCCGCGTTGGGAGAATGGTTGGCTTGCTTCCTTCTGAGTTGGCTTTCCTAGGGTGCCAGCTCGTACTGCATCTTCTGTCAGACTCAGACCTAGTTCAACAGCCTCGGCCATGGTCGCAGGCCTAGTGGCCGTGATTGGTCCCCTGATAACTGTTGCTAATCCCCAGATGTACCTTTCAACTCTCTTTTCTTCGGTGGTGGCCATATGAGGAACTATTCGGCATAGCTCGTGAAATCGCGTGTTATATGCTGTGATGTCGGCTCCCTTCATGGTGAGCGTCCAGAACTCATTTTCCAACTTCTGCATCTCAGTCCTTGGGCAATATTTCTTTTCCATCATCTCCTTTAACTCTTTCCAGGTCTTACCATAGGCCACGTCTCGGCCTAGGGTTTGTACTTGTAAATTCCACCACGATAGGGCTTCATCTTGAAACATACATGTCACGTACAACACTTTCTGTTTTTCTGTGCATCCACTGATTGCTATCACAGATTCTGTCTTCTCGATCCAACGGATAACTCCTATGGCTCCTTCCGTTCCCTTAAAGGACCACGGTTTGCATGTCATGAAAGTTTTGTAGGAACATCCTCGTTCCTCACCGCCAGTCTCTGGAGCTACATTTTCAGTGTTTGCGGAATTCCTTCGTTCTTGACTTGAGTCGCCCCTACTGGCTTCGTAGGCGGCTATCGCTTGCGCTATGACTTCTTGTAATTGCGCAGGTGTATTAGGTAAACTGTCGTTCCTTCTCCTTGGCATTTTCCTTCAAGTTGAGAATAAGAAGGATCAGTTAGTATTGGCATCACGCTTGTATGTAGGTAGTTGTAGGGTTCGATACTTATTACATTCACACCCATATATTTGCTTATAGTCATACTTATTAATCATATACTCGCATACATAGATTTTATTATTACATCTCATTATACCACATCGTATACTCATACTCATATATCATAAACATAACTTCATTACATCAAAAGATTTGATTACATAAGTTTATGTTTAAGTCTACTACAAACTCCTACAACATACAAGCGTTTTGCCAAAAGATTGGATCGTAGTCCGTAATATATTACTTCCCATACATATGATTACTACCCGCTAATAATAGTCTATAGTCGCTTCATGGCATCGGTGGTGGTGGTGGTGGAAACACGTCTCCCAAAAAGGCTTGAATTGTCTTAACCTCATTTTCCAATGTCATCACCCTTCGTTCGGCGGCAGCGGCCCGCCTTGCTCCCACATCAGCTAAGTGCAATGCATCTCTTACCATATGCTCCAACTTTAGCACTCTCATCCTTGCGTCCGAGATCAAGTCATAGTGGTTATCAAGGCGGAGACTGGTCTCACAGGCCTTGCCTTTCACGCTCTCCATAAACACCTCGACCCTCTGCTCCCAATCCATGAGCCATTCATCAAGGGCCTTTCTCTCAGCCTCGGCGGCTGCTGCGGTCGGTGGTACGGGGACCTCTGTATCATCGGAGGTAGCGCGCCCTTGGGGGCGTGAGGACTCTCCTACCTCATGTATAGTCCGGGGCACCTCATCGTCGGAGTCCGTGGCATACCTTTTCAGCCCGGCGGCTCGTATCTCCTCGGAGGGCACTGCAGCCAGCTCCTCCATCTCCTCAAGGTCGTCGTCGTCATAAGTTACCTTGTCGTCCTCATCGAGCCTGATTACCTCGGTAGGCTCGTCATCGGAGATCTCTATAGGATCATCAGGAATTGGAAGAACGTCGCTCATATGGACACTGCTGCTATCAGTGTTAGAGTCAGAGCCGGAGTCGGAGTCAGTGATGGCTAGGCCATGATATGGATCATTGTTCGGGAAGGCCATCGCTGAAAGGATTAAGGTTTAATTAGTGATAATATCGCCTTTTTTTTTTTTTTTTCTATCCCTTATTTTGGTCATTCCGATACTAGACCATTAGTTGCGATAAAGGTGTCGTGAAGACACGTGCACTCTCGTGTAATGCAAGTTTTGAAAACATGTCATGCATGAAAAACGTTTTCATGAGGGAATCTAAGGGGTTATAGCCTAGACTCAGGGTTGAATCCTAGTTCGCTATAACCTTGGCTCTGATACCAGTCTGTCACACCCGGTCCATAGGCGGAAACAACCGGTGTGCGACTCATGAAAGGTTTTCGAGAGCGCGGTTAAGCAACAACTATATGATAAAATACATGAGGATTTCATTCATAATATAAGTTTTACAAAAATATCCATAAAAAGGTTTACATATAACATATTGAGATTTCACAGTTATGTCCCGCCGAAGGGAGAAATAGCCGTGAAAACTCCAAAATATAAAATCCTCATTCATGAAATTTCCATAGTTAAACATAAAACCGTAGTGAGACACCGTGACCTCTCCACGTAGCTAAATACCTGAAAGACACGTAAAATAATTTAATCAGTATAAACTGAGTGAGTTCACAAGTTTTGTGACTCGATAAAATGCTTTATAATATAATTCTCATAACGTCATGAATGCAGTATCCATGACTTGCAGTGTAACGTGAATACATGAGTTCGTAACCATTCCTTGACTATATATATACACCATAAAGCCCCACATAACATCCCACGAGTCCACGAGGGAATAAATAAATCGGAAAACTAAGCACCCGTCTTATAAAGTGGCGCGACCACTTACGAGTGGGTTGGTCAGACCAGTAGTACTACCCGTAGAGTTCTTCGGCTATAGTTGCCTATAGTTTATGGTTACAATATATACCGGGGACTTTATGTACCATGAGCGCGCCAAATATCTCATGTACACGCACATTGTAAATCAAGATATACACCATGATAAAACATATTTAAACACGTGTCCCTCGCCCCGAAAACAGTTTAAAACATAGTGAAAATAGTGAAAATAGGGGCTGTGAGACTCACCTTAAATGAGGAATAATGTTCCGTTATACTTGGTGAGTTTCCTGTATTATATCGTATACGTATGCACTTCAGTACATAATATATAACTATTAATACTTAGCCCGATACATACTTATGAGGTGACGGTATATATGTATACTTTTTATACATTAGCGATACGGACGTTAGACAACGTCTTATACTTGTTATGTATATCCGTTATATCCTCTTTATATATATATCCTCCGAGCATTAGGGAATGCTCGATACAAATTATTCGTCGGTAATCATGACGTTCGTGACATGCTTTAGCCTAATAGGTTTTGGAGCTCTCATCGTTAGTCCCCAGGTAGGTAACGGGCCCATCTATGATATATTCAGTTACCAGCCTAGACAGGACGTCCCGACTACCGGCACCTCCACCCTTCCAGTTACTCGCAATGTCCATCACAAAAACCCGTATTTTATATTTATACTTGTGGCACATATATAGGAATATATGTGTATTAATTGTATATATCATTTCTTCATGTATATGATAAGTATTATTAGTATTTTCGTCTTCGTAACATATAGTTATCTTTTACTTTTATAACTCTTATACACATCCTTTGTTTTTATAACATTATACATGGGTATTTTCATTTGCGTATATAGGAATATACGTGTACCTTGGATTTTTTACCCGTACCATTGTCGTTATATTTATTTCCATGTTTTGGTGCAAGGGTTGCACTTTATGTTTAAGGTTCACTTTCATTTATACTTTCATTTTTTTTATTACTAGTGTTCCTATTTTTATTATTATTATTATTATTATTATTATTATTATTATTATTATTATTACTATTATTATTTTTACTTTTATGACAAACTCGATACGGTTTTTAATACGTTAGTTATACCCTTTTTAAAGTTTAACATAACCAAAATTCCATCTTTACATTTATATCATCTTGTTTATTTAAAAGTGGGTTTTACTACTCAAGATCATTTTTACCTTAACTAGGTGTTCTATTAACCTTAACCTTCCTTAAACACCCTTTAAATCCTTTATATCTTTTACTTAACATGATTTATCCTTAATTATATGTCATTTCAACACACTTCAAGTTTATGTTTATGTCTAATCACCTCATTATGTATATGTATCTTAGGCTTAGTCCATGTTTTTCTACTAAACATTATATGGCATTAGTACCTTGGGAATGTCGGTTTTTGAGCGATTTAAGACGAGATCCAAGTTCCTTGACGTTAACCACGATGTTAAGAGTCTACAATATGTTCAAATAACATGAAATAGGTGGATTAGGGTCAAGTAAAATGATGAGACCGTGGCTGGACAGAATTTATGATTTTCCAGCCACTATAAACTGTTAAAATTCACGTTTTGGCTCACCTAGTGCTGAAACGAAGCCGGAAATGGACGTTCAAAAGGTGGTTCGTGATCCTTGCGAGTTTCCTTGGATTCCTAAACAAGAATCACCCAAAAATACCAAGTGGTTTGTGAGATATGAACAAAAGAAGAGAGGGGGGTACTGCTGGAAAATGCAGTTTCCAGTAGTGACCTTCGAAGGTTCAAGGCTTCTTTCCGAGTTTTCCGGGCAGAGATCCGTTCAAGGCTTTCTACCACGGTTTAAGGATTTCTTCTAGCTTTCCAACGATATATAGGGTTCAAGATGTTAAGAGCAGAATTATAGAGAAAACGGGTTGCAAAGAGGCTGCTGTTTGGTGGCCTGCTGCTGTTCTTCGGCCGAGAGAGGAACAAGGGAGATTTGGATTGTGTTCTTGAATGTTTGTGGTGAATTTCAGCTGAAGATCTGATGGTTTATATTAATAATAGTGTAGGGGACATCATCCCTTAAGTTTAGGGATTGAAATCTTGCTAACTCCTCAAGATCTTGTCAAGTGAAATGGTCAAAGGTATGGTCTTTGTAATATTATAATGTGGGCAGATTTTGTGAAGGCTTTTAGGGACTTTGGTTGATCTTGCAAGTAACCAAGATTATGATGATGTTGGTGATGATGATGATACATGATCATGATACATATGGGTGCATGGATAATGGTTTATAAGATTTAATGTGGTGTTTGTTCCTTGTACATTAAAACTGAATGGGAAGAGGTTGGGGTTCGGCTTTGGGCTGCAAAAGGGAAGGTATTATGGTCATTTAATAAATATATTGGTGGTCCAAATGTAGTGCTAAGTTCAATCTTGGTTCGGGTCTTAAGTGGATAGTCGTTAGGACGAGTTGATCATCGAGTAAACAAGTTATGGAATTTATATTGGACTTGGGTATTATGAGCTTCTCTTAATTTATTTGGTCACCTATAAAGTATTATAGATGGTATGGAACCCGGTATTTATTTCGGTTCCCGGTATGATGTATATTTAAATTTAGCCCGGAGTTATATTCGGTTAAATAGTGCTCCATATTGTAATCCTTCATGGATTGTTTAAATTATTAACTTCATATTATTTTGACTAGTATACCTTTAATTCCTTCATAGTTTCATATCTTGATCGTCTCACTGTATAATGTATCATTGATTTGGCCGGTTCGGCGACTATATTCCATTATTTAAATGTTTCTGGCGTTTTGGTCCTAATTAGGGAATTAGGACATTACTGGGCATGGTCTTACCATTACCCCTTATATTGGATCATAGATATATATTTAGCTTGATATATTTGTCACCTCTAAACTATTACTGGACTATCTTCATCATATAGCCGTTCTCATCGGCACTTTATACAATCCTATAGGCATAACGACTGTTCTCGTCCACATTTCAAGTATACTATGGTTTATACCTCATATAAATTATATAAATAACACGTAATTTTGATCAATTATAAAGATTAAAGTATATGGAAAATTACCGGGTGTCACAGGTGGGTACCGGTGTAAGGCTTTCGGTTTGGAGGAGATTGAGGTTGTTGTTGAGTTTTTTGTGGGTGAGTAACAGCATAATTTTGGTGACTGGGTCTTTGTTTCTTTTTGTCTTGATGATAGCTTGAGGTTGTGGGCCGACTTTAGCTTGAGGGGTTGGTTTGGGCTTACTCTTGTCACTCGTTTTCTTGATGGAGAGGGTACCAGCTTTGACATGGTTTTCGGAAAGAGAACCGGCTAAGGTAATTGCATCATGTAGTGTTTGTGGTTTACTACTCATCACTGAGTCTCGGATTTGCATGGGCAAACCATTGACATACTTGTCAATCGCCCGCTCGAGGGGAGAAACCAAGTGAGGAACCAAGAGACTAAGCTCGTGAAAGCGGTTGGAGTAGGTGGAGTTGTCACCACTCTCTTTCTTAAGTTCCTAAAATTCGGATTCGAGTTTTTGAAGTTCATGTTTTGGACAAAATTTCTTCATCATGAATTCTTTGAGCTTGGCCCATGAATAGGCCATAGCTACTTCCACCCCATTGGTGAACATTTCTCCATTCCACCAAGTGCGGGTGGTTCCCTCGAACATGCTTGATGCGTATGTGGTTTTCTTGGTTTCGGGGCATTCACAAAGGTTAAAAACGCTTTCCATCTTTTTGAACCATTGCAACAAGGTAGTGGCACAGTTCGTGCCATGAAACTTAGATGGGTTAGCACCGGTGAAGTTTTCCAATGCTAAAGGTGCGGGGTTAGGTGTGGTTTGGGTAACGGTGGGTTGGCTGGCTTGGGTGTCTTGGATTTGAGTTATTAGTCCGGGAATCATAGAGGCGATTTCTTTAGCAACCATAGCGGCCATCCGACGACCGGAGTTCGGCTTGCGAGTTTGGCGACAAAGAGGAGGCATTCTAAAATAAAAGATAAATGGTATAAGTTTTGATATAAGTGTGAGTAAAATGAGTAAATATGGGGTTTTAATGATTATGAATCCTAGAGTTATGAGGATGAGATTGTTAGTAAAAACTATTTTATACTTGAATCAAAAGATAAAATGTATGTATATATGTAAGTTTCAAACTTTGGCATTCGAAAATTGAAGGTTTTGAGATATTGAAATTCATATATAGTAGGGAAAATCGTACATGAACCACCATGATTTGATATCCCGACCAATAAAACTTGTTTAAAATAATAGATGGAGTCGAACATGTGCACGTACCACCGCGTATTTCATGTTGTTGACTCAAATCACGATAATAACATATAATAAAAACGAACATACAACGAGATGTTAAAAACACTTGTCCACGAACCACCGTGGATTTTGTGTTTTCAACACCAAATATAAGGAGGCAACTAGAACGCTTGCATTCGACAACTTAAAGTATTGACATGTATAACACGGTTCGTTGGCCTAGAAAACGAACACTACAATTCAACCATCCAAGGTAAGTAAATCACCTTCGATTCTTGGAAACTTTTTGTCAAATGGTCATTTCATAGTGTTTCGCTCTCTATGATGGCTACAAACCCGATCTATATGTAACCTTTAAGGGATCTTAAATAACGGGATCCAAATTAAGTTTGTGATCCATAAAATACAATATAAAAACTAATGTTTTTGCGTTTAAGGTAAGGATACCTTGGAATACTATAAGAGTGTGTGCATGTGTATATTTTTTGAAGATAAAAAGAAATAAATAAGAAATTATATATATAAGTGTAATGAACAATCAAGTAGGGTAACACGTATAAGGACCCAAAAGCAAAACTATACTAAGTCGTTACGTCTAACCGCCTATCCTATAGTCTTGGCTCTGATAGCAATCTGTCACACCCCGACCAAAGGCGGCGGAACATGCCAGGGTGCAACGGATTTCCCATGAATACAAGACACTATTAAAGTGACAATATCTAAAAAAACTCATTCATTTCATTAAATCATCCATATAACACAAATATGTTCACACAAATAACCGAATAGATAGTCAAACAAATAAATTGTTCATTTATATTTAATAACCTAAACGATCACAACATAATAGTTCTTCCAAGTCTCCAAATCAATCAAGTAATAAACCTGTAACATTGCATAAAATAAACTTTGTCAACACGAAAGTTGGTGAGCAATTTTCAGAGATTTGAACGATAACTATATAATAGAGAAAAATTCACAACTCGTATATGGAACAATAAATAATAGCAACAATTTACATATGCAAATAGTAGATAGTTTGAGACACCTTTCTATATGGTAACAACCAAATATACTCGGATTA
Source organism: Bidens hawaiensis (assembly GCF_021521415.1). Lineage (NCBI taxonomy): Eukaryota > Viridiplantae > Streptophyta > Magnoliopsida > Asterales > Asteraceae > Bidens > Bidens hawaiensis. The sequence continues at coordinate 13,677 of NW_027505725.1, read as the reverse complement.
GCAATTAAGCTAAAGTAGTTAGGGGAGCGTATGATCATTCTTAATAGTTTCATAGAGGCCAACCCGCTTAAAGCATAAACAAATAGCATGAAATCATGTAAAGAATATAACACCAAATCGAGCATTTATTTAAGTAACATATACTAAAGAATTTGTGGTTTGAGACACAAGTATAAATCATTTGAGTTTGAATAAGTATGCATTGCCACCCCTAAAACGTAGGATGGAAAACGGGGAATGAAAAGTATTCACGTTAACTAAGTAACTTGAAAGATTGATTCGTGAATAATCGGAGATCGGTTTAACGAGCAAGACCTAGATTAGACAGGTCTTATGTTAATAGGTAGTCTTGAAAGGGTTAAAAGTAAATATATGACAAGTAAAGTAAATAGTTAAAGTTTATGGTTTAAAATGTAAATATTTTAGAAATTAAAGACATGTTTCTTCAAATATAAGTTTACCTGAAACCGGGTCTTGGTATTTCATTCATAAATATTACTCAACTTATGTCAAGTAATTATATGGCTTATAATGCACTATTGCAAGACCCTTGGTTATATAAATACCAAAACTAGGTTTTAAACGAGTGTTCGGATTTGACAATTTGAGTCTAGATAATAAACTAAACTCAAAGTCAACTTTCCAGAGTGATAAATGTTATGAGATAACTCAATAAAAATCAAAAGACTTAACCAAGTATATAGTTCTATTGAGACGAACCTTAATGTTCGTTAAGCGAGTATTTGGTTTCACCGGTCCAATCTTGTTATAAGATCAAGTTGGATTACGACACACCAAGTATGTTGAGAAAATAACTTAAAATTAGTTTAAAATACATTCTTGAAGAAAAGATGAGTTTCGGTGGCCCAAAACACACTTGTGTGTCTTAAGTGAGTCAACTCGGTTTAGTTCGGTTTTGGTTTGGTCCTTGACTCGGAATAATACCGAGGATGGTTGCCACATACCCAAATACCATAGAACTATAAAAATGATTTTAGAAGTTATAATATTCAAATCTTACATAAACATGTTTATTTAACTATTTAAAACAAAACTAGTAAACAAGAGTTCGGTTTTGGTTCGGTTCTCAACTCGGGATAAAACCGAGGCTAGTGACTTCATACCCAGTACCATGGAAATATTTAAACATAAAAGAAACTAAACTACATATAATATAAACAAGACTAGTAACGCATTAAAGGAAAATAGTATAATCAAGGACTATAATGAGTCCTCCATGTAGCATTGCCTTGTAGAATATCACCTCAACCGACCATGGCCGAAGAAGATGAAATCTGAAGAAAAAAAGGGGTGCATATTATATATATATATATATATATATATATATATATATATATGTATATATATATATTGTAACACAAGCTTCAAGTAGTAAGTAACAAAACAAGATTAAAGAATGGTTGTTGTTTGATTGTTTAGAACCTTGAAGGTATGTAATGGTGTTCTTTGTTTGGGAGAGAAAAAAAGTGAAATGAACAAGATGGAATGAAGAGGATAAGCTTGTTTATATAGGGTAATGGTCAAAGTTTATTTCCATGGGTTATATCAAGACTTGCAAGTGTTTTAAAAGGTTTAAACAAGTCAAATAATACAAACAAATAACCAAAATTCGTCCAAAGTTGCTGCAGCATTCACTAGGCGCCGCGCGACCAGCCTGGCGCGGCACGGCGTGCTAGGGGGTCAGGTTTGGTTGTTTGGCAGCTTTAGTCCCTACATTTCTGTAACACCCCGTAACCGCAGCGGAAACGTAAACGGGATGCAACAGACACATCTGATATCAACAGCATTGCTTATAAAGAAAACACCACTACAATAATTTAAACGTATTACATTGTTCCGAGTTTCGTTACCGACTAGGCGTTATCACATAAGTTTTACCAATAGTACGTTAACATGTTTAATACAAAATATAGACTCTTAAGCTTCCACAAAATAGCACAAATCATCAAGCACGTATCACTCATTCCAATTTGGGTGTACCTAGAAAGCATGTAAAGAAAACGGGTCAACTACGAATAGTTGGTGAGTTTCACTAATTTAAATAAACCATGACAAATCATTTTAATAATCATAAATTAATGATGTAATTATGCTGAGCCTACAAGTGAAAACTCTGCTAACCCAGAAACACATTTAATAACCTCTGGGGACACTGTTAACCCAGAAACACATTTAATAACCTTTGGGGACACTGTTAACCCAGAAATACATTTAATAACCTCTGGGGACACTGTTAACCCAGAAATACATTTAATAGCCTCTGGGGACACTGTTAACCCAGAAATACATTTAATAACCTCTGGGGACACTGTTAACCCAAAACACTGTTTCGGGCCTTACAATATTAGCAACTCAGACAATTACCATCTTAATACATTACCGTACGATTCCCGTACAATAAACATTATATAAATACATTCATTTCCATGCGATCGGCATGTACTTAAACACTTTGATAAAAACATGCTTTCCGCCCCGGGAAAATATTTAAAACAGTTCAATAAAAAGGGGCTCGTGAAACTCACCTTCTTGTGAGCAAAGATGTAATACTGTGCACAGCTACCGGTCCGGATCTGTAATACGATGCCTAAGTCGTTACTACACAATTTCTATTAATATAACTTAAATTCGTGAACCGGTACGTCTGGGGACACTGTTGACCCAGTACCGTACACGATCCGGGGACAATGTTAACCCCGAAACACTTCTCAGGACTTAGATTGTGATATCACTTAGAGTTCTTTAGTCAAAATTACCATTAGTTTGTTTTCTCGTTTTGCGTGCCTAGCACGGTTAACCGTCTTTATGTTTTCAAAAATGAGTTTGGTCACATACGACCTGAAAATAGTTGTTACTGATATTTTAATTAAAGTGGTGAAATTAGAGCTCGGTTTAGATACCCCGTTTGGCCGCGGGGCCCGTTTCCGTCTTTAGTATACCGGAAACTGCTAAATCGGGTAAAATTACCCAAATCATCCGAATTACTTTCGGATGATTTATTTTTACTTGATTAACTTAGTTTCATGAAAATAGTCCATTTTTAGGGTTTTTATACACCAGTCAGCTCGCTTAGGCGAACTTTGCCGGTTTACGCGTTTTAAGCTTTAAAAGTTTGTTTTTATGTTCTGTTTAGCACAAATAATTATCCGTTTAGTCTCGGATCTTGAAATTTTGCACAAATCAGTTTTTGACAGTAAGGAATTTTATAAAAATATTTCCAGAATTAATTTTTATATTTAACATTTATTTATCTATTTTTTAAACGTCATTTAAACACCAAATATGTCGAAAATACCAAACGACCTTAGAAAAATCCCAAATTTTTCTGGGATGACTCCTGCCATCCACATAGTTCCCAGTAATTTTTACAGAACCAAAAACTCATTTTTCATGCCATTTTCACCAAAACCGAGCTAGAAAACCCTAGAACTCGTTTTACTGAAAAGCCTACTTAGACTTCTCCAATGGACCTGAAATTTTGTGTGTGACTTTTATATGTTATAAAAAGCTTATCTGAATTTCTCCAGAATTTTCCATGATGTTTAGCTATTTTTCACCATTTTTAGCCAAAACCGAGCATTAAATTCACCAAATATTCATCCTTTATCCAAAAATTACCAAAACTTTACAGATCTCATATTTTCATGGGTAGATCATCTCTGTGAAATTTCATGACCCAACTCTAAGTCTATCACAATCTGTCCAAATCACACAAATCATACGAAAAACCGAACTACCTTGTGTTTCTAGCTTTAGATCGCAAAGATCTTGCTTTCTAGCCTTTGCTAGCAACTAGATATAACACCTACAAGCACAATAACACCACACCAAGCAAGTTATAGCCACAATCAAGCCATTTCTTTCATGGTTTCGGTTAAGACATCAAAACAAAGATTTTAACCGTAAAATTCGTTTTTGACTCTTTTAACTCCTTTCTTGGACCAAGATCCCTTGTATAACTTGTATACATCACTTGATCATGCAAGAATCGGTTTCATCTCGGGTTTTCACCCATTTTTCACTTGAAACCTCATTTTCTCAAGATTTTGGAATTAAAAACCAAGATTAAACCATAATAACATGTTTATACCTTATGATTCTTGCTTAAAAACTTGGGTTTTTGGATGAATGTTGAAGAGTGTTGAGAGAAATGTGGAGTTGGAGTGTTAAAAAAAGAAAATGATATGTGTGTGTGCACCATATGGACCGATCGGTCCATGTATGGTGTGGGGTGGGGCCCACATCTCAAACCTTGGCCACACATTTGGATTGTGTAATCCGGATAATGTTGTGGATAATCTGGTTCAGTTCGTTTTTCGGTTAAACACTTAATTCGGCTTAAAACGAGGCTAAAACGGTCGTTTTTCGGCTTAAAAATAAAATTTATATAAAACCGATTTAAAAACTTAAACCATGACATTTATTGACTCAACACATCATATTGTCGGTCATTGTGCATCTTTTTCGGCTTGATCGATCTTCTCTTGCTTGGTTTGATGTTAAAGGTTTCGTTTATCGTACCGACGTACCAATAAATCGAAATCCTTTTTCTGTGCTATAATTCACTTATCCCGTAGCCTTAATACTTCGTAAACCTTACTAAACATCATATATTTCGTCTATAATGTAATCCCCGATTCGATCGGGTTTCGATAATCGTTCATCGGTTAATCGTAATTCCAATACGACTAGCTGTACATTCGAGTATAATTCATACTTGTGAATCTTATATACTCATATAAACACATTATAATTTATATATTCAGTATTAAATAACACATAAATGGTATATTCCGGCTAGGGTATACCTGAATTTGCCGGAATCGTTACATTCTCCCCCCGTTATAAAAATTTCGTCCTCGAAATTTTACGTGTCAACTACTTCCTTTTGAGGAAATAGGTGGGGGTATTTCTTCCGAAATTCGTCCTTTCGTTCCCGTGTGTATTCTGGGCCTCGTTGCGAGTTCCACCTAACTTTGACCAACGAGATCCTATTGTGTCTAAGTTGCTTGATTTTCCCGTCCACTATTTCTATGGGTTCCTCTACGAAATTAAGCTGATCACTTATTTCGACACCCTCTAAGGGTAACACCGATGTCTCATCCGACAGACACCTTTTCAAGTTCGACACGTGAAACACGTTGTGAACTGCACTTAATTCATCAGGCAGCTCTAATCGGTATGCTACAGGATCGATTTTTGCAGTAATGTCGAATGGCCCAATGTATCTAGGGGCTAACTTCCCCGCCTTTCCAAATCTGACTACTCCTTTCCAAGGTGATACTTTCAAATACACTTTATCACCTTTCTCAAATGATAACGGTTTCCTACGGGTATCGGCATAACTCATATGCCGATCCCGTGCGGCCTTCAGATTGTTCTTAATTTCAAGGATTTTGCTGGTCGTTTCCTGGACCAGATCTGATCTAATAACCTGTGTGTCGCCCACTTCAGTCCAGCAGAGTGGTGATCGGCACTTCCGTCCATACAATGCTTCGTAAGGTGCTGCCTTTATACTGCTATGGTAACTGTTATTATAGGAAAATTCAACGAGTGGGAGATGTTGATCCCAATTTCCCTTAAAATCCAGTACGCATGCACGAAGCAAATCCTCCAGTGTTTGGATGGTCCTCTCAGACTGACCGTCGGTCTGAGGGTGGTAAGCTGTGCTTAGATCAATACGCGTTCCCAGCGCTTCTTGTACAGCTTGCCAAAGATTGGAGGTGAAATGGCTATCTCGATCGGAGATGATTGAGATGGGTATCCCATGACGAGACACAATTTCATTTATATAAATCTGCGCAAGTCTTTCAGTGTTATAATTATTTCTAATCGGAATAAAATGTGCCGACTTAGTTAGTCGATCCACGATTACCCAAATTGCATCGTGTCCACGGGACGTCTTAGGGAGATGTGTCACAAAATCCATCGTGATTTGCTCCCATTTCCATTCGGGAATTTCCGGTTGTTGTAACATCCCCGAGGGTTTCTGGTGCTCCACCTTAACCCTCGCACATGTCGTACACTTGCCGACGTATGTGGCTATATCCTTTTTCATACCCGGCCACCAGTAGAACTCCTTCACATCCTTGTACATCTTATCCGATCCCGGATGTATGGAATATTTCGATTTATGCGCTTCGTCCAAGATTAATTCTCGGAGGTCATGGAGGGTCGGGATCCAAATCCGATTTTTGAAATAGAGAATTTCGTCCACGCGCTGTTCGAAATTCTTCTCGTTACCGTAAAGTCCCTCTTTTTCCAATTGTTCCTCTTTCAACGCTTCGCGTTGAGCGACTCGAACCAGGTCCGAAAGGTTCGACTGGACTATCATTTCCAGTGCTCGCACTCGCAATGGCTTAACCCGATCCTTCCTACTCAGGGCATCGGCTACGACGTTAGCCTTGCCGGGGTGATAACGGATGTCACAGTCATAGTCGCTTAACAACTCGACCCATCTTCGTTGCCTCATATTCAGTTCTTTCTGATCGAATATGTGTTGCAAACTTTTATGATCGGTGAAGATGGTGCACTTTGTACCGTAGAGATAATGTCTCCAGATTTTAAGTGCGAAGATAACTGCTCCCAGTTCTAAGTCATGAGTAGTGTAATTTTTCTCGTGTATTTTTAACTGTCGAGAAGCATAGGCTATAACCTTATTATTTTGCATCAACACGCATCCTAACCCTCTCCGGGATGCGTCACAATACACGACAAAACCATCGTCTCCGTCGGGGAGACTTAAGATCGGCGCTTGGCACAATCTTTGTTTTAGCGTTTGAAACGCTGTTTCCTGCTCTTCACCCCATTCATACTTTCGATCTTTTTGGGTCAGAAGGGTTAAAGGTTGGGCGATGCTGGAAAAGTTCTCTATAAATCGACGATAATATCCAGCTAAGCCTAAGAATTGGCGGATTTCCTTTGGCGATTTAAGCGCTTGCCAATTCTTAACTGCTTCAACCTTACTTGGATCAACGTGTATTCCTTGATGGTTTATAACGTGACCAAGGAATTGCACTTCTTGTAACCAGAAGTTACACTTGGAGAATTTTGCATACAACTTCTCCTGATTTAGAAGCTCTAAAATTAATCTTAAGTGTTGCTCGTGCTCTTCTTTACTCTTCGAGTATATCAAAATATCGTCAATAAACACGATGACGAACTTATCGAGGTAGGGTTTACAGACTTGATTCATGAGATCCATGAACACTGCTGGAGCATTTGTTAGCCCGAAAGGCATAACTAAGAACTCGTAATGGCCGTAGCGAGTCCGGAATGCGGTTTTTGGGATATCCTCCTCCTGAATTCTAAGCTGATGGTATCCCGATATAAGATCAATTTTTGAGAAGTAGCTCGCACCTTGTAGTTGGTCGAACAGGTCATCGATTCGGGGGAGAGGATACCTATTTTTGATTGTCAACTTGTTCAGCTCCCTGTAATCAATGCACATTCTAAGGCTTCCGTCCTTCTTTTTCACGAATAGTACCGGTGCACCCCACGGGGAATAACTAGGACGTATAAATCCTTTATCCAATAATTCTTGCAATTGGTTGGATAATTCTTGCATCTCTGATGGTGCAAGTCGGTAGGGTGCCTTAGCAACTGGGCCAGCTTGAGGTAATAGATCGATTCTGAATTCGACCTGTCGGGTTGGCGGTAATCCAGGAAGTTCCTCTGGAAAACTTGTGGAAATTCGCGTGCCACTGCGATATTGTCCACCCGTTTTTCCTCAGGATCCGTGGCCGTCAGGCTCGCTAGGTATGCCACGCATCCCTGGCGTATATATTTTAACACCTTGAGGTGGGATATAAACAGTATCATATTGCCCGACTTCTCACCCTGCACTAATACCTCTTCGTCATCCGACAACCGGATCTTGACGATTTTCTTTTCACAGTTTATTTCTACCTTGTTACGTGCTAACCAATCCATTACCACTATCACGTCAAAACTACCCAATTCTACCGGTAACAAGTCAATCAGAAAGGATTGTTCGTTCAGAATAAAAGGGCAATTCCGAACTATCATGGTTTTACCGTTAGCGACTTCTACGGTATAAGGTTCTATGGTCTCACCAATTGGAAGGTTTGCTATCGACAGGAATTTAACGGAAACAAAACTCCTATCGGCGCCTGTGTCAAATAATACAGAAGCGTAATGATCAGAGACGAGGAATGTACATGTCACTACACTAGGGTCTTGGCGTGCTTCGTTCGCCCCCATCACGAATGCTCGGCCTCGCGCCGGATTGGACGACGATGCCTGACCCGTGGGTTGCCTTCCGTTTCCTCCCTGGTTCAGTTTCGGACAGTGTCTTTTGAAGTGATCCGTGCTGCCGCATTCATAGCAAGCACGGCTGGTGGTCACCATTTGGTTTCCTTGCGGGTTTTGTTGTCGGGCTGGTTGGGTCTTAAATGGCTGTGCACGGATAGGTTGCGGTTGTCGGTTCAGGTTGTTCAGGTTTGTCCTACAACTTGGTGCGTAGTGCCCAATCCTGCCACACCGGTGGCACACCACCTCTTTGCACACGCGACCATGGTGGTAACCGCATTTCCCACACCTAGGAAACGTTCCCTTCTGCGGTTCTTGTCTTCCGCCTGAACTAGTCATGGCGTAGTTTTGGGCAGTGGGCCTAGCACGTTTATTTTGCTGCGTTTCCTGGATCCTATGGTCATGTGTACCCCGCTTTCCCCCAGCGGATTCTCCCGCCACTTTCAGTGACCCGCTCCTTACGAAGTCATACGTAATGATACCAGCTTGCGTCACCGCGCCCTCATACGTCTGGTGTCCCCCAGAATTGACTATACTCCTTACAACTGGAGTTAGCCCCTAAATATAACGCTCAACCCTCTTCGACTCTGGGGTGACCAACCGTGGTACCAATCGCGACAACTCATTAACCGGTTCGTATAACCCAAATGGTGTGCCCCCTGCATCTCCAGGTTCCACAATTCATTTTCTAATTTCTGCAATTCGTTTTTCGGGCAGAAATGTTCCAGTACAAGAGCCTTAAGCTCTGTCCAGGTCATGCGGTTTGTCGCCGCCTGACCCCAGGTCTGCACTATCGTGTTCCACCATGTCAAGGCATGGTCCGTGAATGTGCAGGTGGCGTACTTTACAACACAGTCCTCGGGGCAGTTGCTGATGTTCACAACTGATTCTATTTTCTCGATCCACTTAACCAACCCATTTGGTCCTTCAGACCCGCTAAACTCTAAAGGTTTGCACAACATAAAGTCTTTGATCGAACATCCCCTGGATGCAGGAATCGGTTCAGTACGGTTCGTCTCTACAGTTGGTATAGGGCCATTACTGTCCGTAACGACCACTCTAGGCGGTGCGTCATTACTCGGAATCGTGTTATCATTCTGTGGAGGATTAACATTTTGTTCCCCGTCATTATTGGTGGTCGTTTGATTGCTCGGAGGGGTTGGATTGGCCGAATTATTAATACTGGCGGCGATGCGCGATAGTATATCCGGTATGGCCGCCTCCAACTGTTGAGCAATCAAACGGCTCACATCTACTTCCGACATTTGAGCTGATCGTTTTGGTGCCATTCTACACATCATCAGAAAATACATATAATTAATACAAGTTCCAATCATAAAACACAACAAACATTCCATTCATTAACAAACATTAGTACATATTACATCCATGTCAGTTCACATACTTTTCCTGTCATCATTACATAAGTTAAGTTTTCCTACATAAGGCCTATGTCGGCATCATCTCGACATAACCCGTAATGGGTCAGTGCTTGAATGATACCCAAAAGTATCTATAACGATATACCCCAAAAGAGACCCCCTAAAAGCCAGTGGTTGTACTATAACTACCCAAGATTCACTCTATGTTAGCATCACCACTAACTGCTTACACAGAGTATCAAAAAGCGGTCCCTGTCTACTCCCATCCTAACACAACTAAACACGGTGGTATACCAACCCCACAAAAACAGCCACCATCACAGCCAGCATAACCCGGATCCGCGTCTCCATCCGGCCGATCATCCACTGGGAGTATGAGCACTCCCTCTTCAGCTGCGAAATCGAATACTGGTGGTCCAGTATGCAATCCCCCAGATACATCCACCTCTGCACTCCCACTGTCAAGGCGGCGGAGTGCTCATTCACCTGTTCGGTGAGCACTCGGAGCCATGCCGCCGCATCCCTTTCCTGCCTAGGGAGGCCCCACACGGGTGGAGTCACAGGCTCGGGCTGGGAGCGGGAGGACTCGCCCCTGCGGGTAGCAGGTCTGGGTGGGGGTGAGGTAGGTGGGACATGTGGGACGCTGATCCGAGCCGTGAGGCGGGGTCCGAATCCGGGCGGGACAGGGATGGCCTGTGGTGTGGGCGGGGTAGGGTATCTGGCACTCCTGACTGGGGAGGACTGGCCAGAGCTCCTACGACTAGCCTCGCTAGGCTCAGAGCTGGATGATACGCGTATGCTCCCAGAGTTCCCGGAGCTAACTTCCTCCGGGTCCTCCTCCATCGACAAACTAGGAGTTCTCGACATTCTTTCCTGCACACAAGTTAACAAACATGTAGTTCTTTCCATAGTGTAAATCATAATCAAATTAATATGCACTTACTTATACAACTTGACCACATAACTATATTATCATATATTTGCACATATGTTGCCAATTTTACCTATTAAAGTCCCACGTGACTTCCCCTGAATTGTTAGGACATGAAATGTCACATGTATGTCCCCAGTTCTATCAGGTTGGTTCAACATGAAACCAACGATCGTGAAACCAAGTTAACGTACTGAAAATGTCAAACGAAGCTGATTCGATCGAATCAGTGACTGATTCGATCGAACCAGATCTCATTCGAACGAACCAGATCTAATTCGATCGAACCAGGTCTCATTCGATCGAACCATATCTCATTCGATCGAATGAGTATCTCATTCGACCGAATGAGTATTCGGTATATAAACGTTACTTGGGAAATTTCACATGCAGAGAACAGAATACACACTCACGAACCAGCAGCCTACAGAAACTCTCTCGACTGTTCTTCGTGTTCTTGGTCGTTTCCTCCAATCCTAGGCGTCAAACCCCTTTAGGAATCGTACCTACGTGCCCGTTGATCACCACCGAATCACCGTGTTAGAGGATTCCGCACTCTAACACGTTGCCCCGTGAATCGTTGGGAAACCGAGTCCCGAATCGGTCCTACAAAGTGGCATCAGAGCTTAAGGTTCTTGATTCACGAAAGATTCGTGGTGATATTCGTGTTTTTCTCGTGAAAATCATATATTTTGCTTGAAAAATTTTCGAAATCAAGTGTTTTTGTTCTTGGTGTTCATTGTGTTCTTATCAAAAACTCATAAAAGTCATATATTTTGGTTTTTGATCTCAAGATTTGGTGTTAAAATTCCGGGTTTTAACAAGAACATTCATCGTGTTCTTCGTTTTTAAATGTTTGATCCATTTTTGTTTGGTTGGTTATTTGTTTAAGTGTTAATACACTTAAAAGAGTCATTTTTTGCTTCCAAATCAACTAGGATTCGTGTTATTGAATTTACAACCGAAAATCTGGTCAAATCTTCTAAGTTTGGAAATTCCATAAATCCCGATCGAAACAGTCGTATTTTTGGAACTCATTCGATCGAATAAGCCTCTTATTCGATCGAACCAGTTTGAATTTTGACCGAATCAGTTTTTCCCGCCGTGATCTGCGCCAAGTCCATTCGATCGAATCAGTTCATCCTTTCGATCGAACCTGATTCCAGTCGATCGAACAAGTCTCAGATTCGATCCACCTATTCGATCTCTTTCTTAGTCGACTGCCAGAACCCTTTCGATCGAACTGGACATCCATTCGATCGAACCAGTCACCTCATTCGATCGAACTAAATCGTATTCGATCGGATAAGCTTCGGAAGACCAGAACAGTGAATCAGTCAGTCATTCGATTGAATCAACACACATTCGATCGAATAAAGAGTACATTCGATCGAATCAGTCACTTTCGATTAGAAGATCAAAGATTAAAGCAAAGAAGCAAACATGTCTACCAGTTTAAGTACAAACAAAAGGATCCAATCGATCCTTGAGAGTGATTCAGAATCTGGAAGCTTCAACAAGCCTCCAAGGTTGATGGCACTCAATGAGTTTACTACCTGGAAGACAAGATTCCAGATTCATATCACAGGTGTGAATCCTGGACTATGGGAAGCGGTTCAGACAACGTGGGTGCATCCTACAAACGATGATGGTGAAAGCCTGAGCTACTTTAGGCTGTCAGAAGAACAAAAGATAGCCTTTGATGCTGAAAAGAAAGCCTTCTCCTTACTGTCTCAAGCTCTCTCCAGCGATCTCTTCCATCAATTTAACCAGTTCACAACAGCATCAACACTTTGGAACGCACTGGTTGAACGATGCGAAGGATCTGAGTCACTTAAAGAAATTCACGCACGGGAGCTAAAGCGTGAATTTGATTTGTTTGGTCCAGAATCCGGAGAAGACATTGAATCGTTGCTGTCAAGGTTCTATCATCTTATGTCAGAGCTAAAGTCCTATAATGTCAAAACAACAGGGACTGAAAAGGTTAGATGTCTCGCTCAAGGACTCCCAACAAGCTGGAACACCTTCCTGACTGTGATGAGAAGAAGTCATCAATTGGAGACGATTCTTCTTTCTGACTTTATTAAAGAAATCAGACAGGAAGACGCTGAATTAAGAGCATCCTCCAGGAAACCCAGAGCAACATCTGACAAGTCACTGTACATGTCAAAATCACCAATGTCAGATTCAAATGACCATGCTCCAATGAAGACTGCGTTTGTCTCCTCAATGTCAAATCAATCTAAGGAGACCGAAACGAGATCTTCTGCACCACCAACATCAAATTCCGGACATTCAAGTTCTAACTCCGGACCCAAGTCAACTGAAAAGGCAACGTTAAACACTGAAGGCTTGGGAAGGTAACGGTGGAAGTTGCCAAAGAACATATGGCAACGTTAGGCACAATAATTGAATCATACAGTTTAATGGTGGCTGGTAAACTTGGCAACAGTCATCTGGACAGCGATGACTATGAACAGCTAGATGAAGACGATATGGAACGCATCGACATAATGTGGGCACTTGGCAGCGCGTTCCGTAGGGCTAGAAAGTGGGCTAAGAAAACAAGCCAAGCTCTTTCAATCAACAATAAATCCAAGTTTGGATTTGATAAAACAAAAGTTAAATGCTACAACTGTGGCGAACTTGGTCATTTTGCCAAGGAGTGCTCTAAACCAAAGAGGGAAGGTCACCAATATCCCTTCCGAACTACTTCAACTTCATCTACTCCTGCCGCAGCCGCTGCAAATGTCAACAATGAGAGACAACTGGTCCCTCAGAATCAAACAACAGCGAACAACGCCAACATCAACAATGAAGCTGCTCTTGCTGTTCAAGGTGATGAAGGCGAGTCCTGGAACTTCAGCATTAACATGGCTGACTTCAACATTGTGAATCAAGACTCAGAATCTGGGTCTGATGATTCCTCAACTGATGAAGAATACATTGTCGAGGAGCTAGCTACTGAAGTAAATGAAGGAGAGCATGAAGCTGAGGTGTCATCAGTGGAGATTATGGAGGATCAAGAAAAAGAGTCAAATGTTCCTCAATCATCTCCAAGTTCAACAATTC